>NC_135055.1:10767575-11070606 GCF_051014685.1 Ptiloglossa arizonensis
TTTATTTCCCACACTTTACTCACCGACGAATCTACATTCGCTAAAGATGGCGTGGCTGCGTCAAAAAGTAAGTGTAACAAATGGAAAACGGTGCTTCATAACAACCACGTGTAGGCAGAAAAAAAAAAAACCTTTGCGCAGTTATTCGGTGAAATCATCAACATCGGCATTCATTCATCATACGTGGTGCAATCAAACAGAAACACTTTGTTTATTTCTCGGCGTTGATGTTAGATAACGTTTAACGGCTTTGTTCTCTATGCCCTTGTGCATCACTGTGCCAAGTGTCAAACTGTGAGTAACGTGATGTGTGCTACGAACAATTCAGTTGAAGTGTGATTGTCTATTCTTGCGATTTCAAAATGGACCTTGAACAAAGGGCAAACGTGAAGTTTTGTGTTAAATTTAAAAAATCTGCTATTGAAGGACACGATACGATTCATCGAATCTATAAGAACGATTTCACGAACTGACTTCAATGCTTCGAGTAGTATTCACGCTTTAAAAGTGATCGAAAGTTTCTCGAAAACGATGACAAATCTGGGAGATCACGTATCAGTAAAATTCCAGAAAACGTCGAGAAAATTGAGGAAATTATTCGTATTGATCGTCGAATCACCATTCGTGATATTGCTGATAATGTTGATGTTTCGTACGGTACGGTTTGAACAAACATAACGGAAGATTTAGACATACGTCGCGTCGCTGTCAAATTCGAACATGCTATCACAACTTTTGCACATACTTTTTATTGATAAACCGAATTCATGACTTCAGCAATTGGCGATATTTAAATTCGAATTTCGATGAAAGCTGGATTGGACATAGTGGACCAACCCCATGGCCTCCGTGGTCACTCGATTCAAATCTTTTTAATTTATTTCTATGGAGATTCTTTAAAGGGAAAACAATATTAAAATATTCCGTTGTTTTTATATCGCAACTGGCTACCTGAAACGTATAAATCACACGCTTCAATCGAAACGGAACATTTATATTCCGAGAATATTAATTTTTTATCTCACGTTTATTTAACTTTTTTCACCATTCAGCGAGTATCTGGATACCATCTGTCCTGAATCATTTTCTTTTACACTTTCTATATCGAAGAGTCTACGTACACGTAAAGTTGGAAACATTTTGGTTAGATAAATGGTAAATTGACTATCAATCATAAATTTGTATTTTTCGTTAAGCATTGTTTTACCGAATATTTATTTCAATGTGTTTCTTTTCTAAAGCGGACTCAAAGTATGAAGGAGTCGGAAACGTTGATATTAATTCGCTTGTAATCAAATTGTTAAACAGTCACGATTTCTTTAAAAAAAAAGCATTAGATCTTATCATTGTTAAAGAATTTGTCGTAAGAAATATGTTTACAAACGGAACGCGCGTTAATTTTTAACCAGACCATCGCATTTCTTGGACCCCAATAATTTATAAATTTAATCGGTGCCCGGGTACATACCAATTAGCAATTATCGTAATACGTTTGCTGCTTAATATGTAAAATTACTAAATTTACATAAACGCCCGCGTGTAACGCGGCGTGCATTAATTAACACATGTACTAATTGCACCGTGCTCGTGGCGCGAAGGTTTTCCGGAAAATAGTCCGACGACAAAAAAATAGGAAGTGTGCGTGACAGAACGACCGTGGAAAAGACAAGAAGAGAATTAATTGGTACAAAAGAATACTCGAAATCTGTACGTAAAAGGAATTCCCAAGCTGAGGAAACTTGGTTAGTTCATGAACTTGGCTCGTTAGATGGAGAAGTCAACTGAGAGGGGGTTGGAAGTGATTAAAGCTCGAGTTAATGTCACGCTTCGCATAATTTGTGCTTTTCGAGTTCAAGTGCCTGGATTCGGCTCCAATTTGTGCTACTTCGGGGAGCTTCTCTCCTTGTACGACTAGAATTTCAATCAATGCGACAGATCCGTTATTAATATTGTTGGTTACGGTTACCGATAAATACGACGCGTTAATTTATCTCGTTAAAATTAGATCGCAGCACGGAACATCGAATGTTACCGAAATTGAAGTAATCAAAATAAATATGCTGCTGAAACAACGTGAACAATTTATCGTACATCTAGAATCAATTTTCGATACTCTTTCTACTCTCTGTGTTTAATTGTTCACTTCTCGAGAGTGTAATGTCGTTACACGATAAAAATAAGAACGTTCGATTGTTTTCAAACGCACTCGATTTCCTAAAATTTCAATCAAACGACGAGACTATAGTTCGTTATTTTATTAGTATTATTGATTCGTTTCGATGAAATGGAATTGATGGTCGAATAACTTTGATATTTTAAATTTTTCACACCTTTCCACGTTTCGATTCTATAATATCTGAACGAACACCTGTGTGTTTCGTTGTTAAATAAATGTTTAAGTACCCACCGTGTTTCTTTTAAGACCTCGATCTTCGCGTAAAACCTCAACTTCCAATGTCTCGAGGATCGCAACTTTTCCTCCTCGATAGAATTCTTCGATAGTTCACGACGCGAGAATTACAGTTAATTTACGTACTCGTTAAAGTTGTACAAGTTTATCGGTTAGAAGATTAATTACATCGAAGCTACGGAATTTTCGATGCAGCAAACAAGCTACGCGTAGTTTATGTAACGTCGCGTAATAATTTTCCTCCAGCAGGAAGGACGAACTTATGCAAGGAATTTGTTCTGTACACTGTTCCTCGATGTGTAGCCTCCTTATATTGAACTAACGAATATACGAGCTCCTGTCCGACCACACGAGTTATAGCACAAACTTTTTCATCGCAGTGTCACAAGTCACAAGAGATTGAAACGTGTTCGAGGCGCGATACTTTACCATCGAACGTTTATCGAGCGTATTATCCGTTAACTCGAGAGAGTTTTCATTTGATCTTATTTCGGAACAGATTCTTCGAGCGTGACGATTATTTAAATCGACACGGATCGAACTTCGAATAGTGATAAAATTTTGAACGATTAGAATTTAACGCATTCGATTTCTCCTGAATTTTTCAATGCACGAATAAAATGAAATACGGGTAAAAAAACGGGTAACATGAATAATAAGTAACAATAAATTGGATCGATTTCAGAGATCGATGTCCTGGTTAAAAATTGTGTTAAACCGGTGCTTTCTAATTATTGATTTCTTAATAATAAAATCGATTTTGAAATCAATTTTAAGTATGATAAACTAAACTATGATAAATATATTATAATTTGTGAGAATCGATATCTTGGAAGCATCCCACCTGTTCCGTTTCGAAAGTAATTTCAATCGCCTACCATGATTTTTCTATTTCTAACGAAACGAAAATATCGATATCGGTTTAACCAACGACGTGGCATCGGTTTGGTAGAAGCGTTTCAAGAATTTGAACGCTTGGGAATTCTCGTAGAATACTGAACTGCGAGCATTAGGGTAGTATTAAACCGTGCGTCTCAAATCATGATGTATCACAGTTCACCATTTTATGGATTTATACTCCGCGCCGCGAATATTTTCAGGATGCAATATTCTAGATTCTATTTCGAGCATGAAATGTCACTGGAGTTTCAAACAGTTCGTAAATTCTTCCATTTTTCTATGTATATCTGTCTCCTTCGCCATATTTCTATCTCTCCTTCCGCGAATAACCTTCACATTTTGCTGAAATTGCAAAATAAGGTTTTACTTAGTTACATTGCGCAATAGAGTTTCCATTTATCAGTATTCTACGATTACTTTTTGCATTAATATTATATTTTGATTTCAAAACCCCAAGGATTGCTTTGTCGTATAATTAGTATAACCCAATAATTTGTAATAATTTGTAAATTAATTGTAGCTCTCGGTAAGACGTTCGATGTATCGAAAGCTCTACATGAAACACCTGGATAAACATTGATAAATGAATATGCATTGCATAGTAAAATATTTACTTAAGATTTAATTACACAATGTAAATTCATTTATTAATCCTTACCAAAGTGTTTTTCTTTTTTTTTTATTCGATTGCGAGACAAGCTTTTGATCGAACATTACGCTACAATGTTCTTTCAGATTACTTTTTTGCTGTGTTGTTTCTGACCAGAATCAAAATAAACAATGGTCGAATGGTTAAAAATGTTTGAAATCGCTGTATCTTATAATAAAATGATAACATATTTCACAAAAATATTTAATATAAATACGCGAGTTCAAAAGTTTCACATACATATACTTTTCAATACATTTGAAACTTCAATCTGTAATTGAAATATTTCGGTAAATTTATTTCGTTATTACCTTCCGTTTTTTTTTTTCATCCGCTGTCCTACACGTTTTATTTTCTCCTTCGGTTAATTATTCGCTTGTTATTTAACGTTCCTCCTGTATCGACAACCAATAAATCGAAGCTGTGTCCACAGGTCCGAAACATACACAAATAAGTTAACACAGATTACTCTCTAAACGGAGGAATTAACAATTTTCATCTCAACTTACCGAAACCATAAAAAGAAACCAAAAAGAACGTATTTTACTTATTATCGTCGAAAAGTAATAGTTATCAAATAGAAGGTATTTTACTTACTATCGTCGAAAAGTAATAGTTATCAAATAGAAGGTATTTTACTTATTATCATCGAAAAGTAATAGTTATCAAATAGAAGGTATTTTACTTATTATCATCGAAAAGTAATAGTTATCAAATACAACATATTTTACTTATTATCGTTAAAAAGTAATAGTTATCAAATAGAAGGTATTTTACTTATTATCGTCGAAAAGTAATAATTATTAAATACAACATGTTTTACTTATCGAAAAGTGATAGCTATTAAATACAATATATTTTACTTATTATCGTCGAAAACTAGTAATCAAATACAACATATTGAACATATCACCATCGAAAAGTAATAGTTATAAAATACAACACATTTAACATATCATCGTCGAAAAGTAATAGTCGTTAACATCGTTCCTCGCTGTTGCGACTATCTTCCCGCGTTTAAACCGAAATGTGGATAAAAAAAAAGGCGTTCAGCGAAAGAAATGGCGATAAAGCGACGACGTGAATCGTTCTGTCGCTTCCCGTAAGAAAGTGATCCACCTTTGTTAACGTTTCGTTCGGAGCTCCCTTTGAAAAACGTTCCCCCGGACGAATAACTTGCGATCGCATCTGGAACACCGTTTATAAAAAAAAAAAAAAAAAAAAGAAGAGCCACGCGATAGAGATAAGGAAATTGGAGTCTCGTCGACGCGACGCTTGGGAGCTCGTTCACCCTTCGGTGACGCCTCCGCGTCTCTGGAACGATTGCGGGGAAACATCTGTCGCGGGAGGACCGTTTACGTCGAAAAGTAAATCTAACGAGAGGGAAACGCGTAAACCTCTCTGACCTCGTTCCACGCCGCGGCGATATTAAAATTTTCCGCGTGCTCGCGGTGAAATATGACAGATGGGGGATAAGTCCTGCCTAAAACGAAAACTGTAACGGCCACAATGCACGGACGGAAAGAAAACGAACCCGAACGCGCACGCTAGCGCACCGTCACGTAACTCCGTTGCTCTTGTCTGGATCCGCGACATTTGACAATGCTCGGAACATAGACCCGCGAACCGTACAGCCGACTATAGGTGTAAAGATCGTGTTCGTGTTCGTGCACGTCCATTGGTGTGTGTTCATTCGATTGTACGCATTCACGTCGCAAAACAATACCTCCGTGTCCGTCCCTTTTCCGATATTCCTCTACCCCGGTTTCTCTCTGTCAATTACTCTCCCATTTCTTCCTCTGTTCCTCATCCCAACTCCCCTCCCGTTGTCTCCGACTTCTTGCCCAGCATGCGGATAGACACGGATTTTGGCTCTCCTTCCACCAGTCGTCGATTTTATTTCGCTTGTTCGTTTGTACGTTCCATTTATTAACCGATTAGTTCCCTTTGGTGTACCAACGGGGAACTAAAACAATGTCGGAAAGTTCTTGCCCGCGGAATTACTACGAGGTTCAAAGGCTGACGATAATTGACGTTAAGTGTGGAATGCCAGTGACCGAGTAGATGACGTCCAGCAAACGGACAGCGAGTCGGACTTGGACTAAACGAGCGAACGAGTGAATTATGTCCGGGCTATAAATGAATTGTTTGAACTAATACCGAATTCGAGTGCAGTTTTCAGAGAGATGCACGGTGTGTTGTTTTTGTCGATCGTGGCACTCGCTTTAAACAGTAACGCGTTCGGTATGGTAAATGTTTATTTAAACGTATCCGGGTTCGTTACATATGTCGAACGAATTTTTAGATGCATTTTTCAACCGTAGATTTTTCGATGTTGAACGAACAGGCTTCCGAGTTAACGGTGCACTCGTGTCGACTACTGACAACGTGTTGAACGAAAATATAAATTGAAATGTAAACGCTCGTGTTTGATAAATGACGAGAAATACCCAAAGTGAAATTCGTCTAGTGGTGCGAGTTTGCTACACCATCTGGTGTAACTTTCTTTCGTACTTGTGTCTATTTACTGCACAAATTTCGCGTAATGCTTAACGACAATCGAACATGCATAAAATAAACTCGCGTAAATTTTGAAAATTATTAACGGTATATTCATCGAAGAGAGACATATTTAAAAAGAAATCAATTACGAGACAATGTGAATTTACTTGTAATTTCGTGCACTGTTCGTTATATCATCGATTACCACACATCGAGTAGAAACAATAAATCTTAAAGTTACGAAATTTTAAAATATTAATTACGCTCTGTCAAGAAGTAATTAACATTTGATCGTACTATAGAAGTAATTGATACTTGATTATACTGCAGAGGTAATTGAAATTTGATTATACCTACTAGTTTACAAGCACGAGATCTAACTAGGGTATAATACACAGATGGGAAATAGGAATTGGGTGGCACACATTACACAATTAGGTCGTTATGGATTATTCTTGCCTGACCTGTTTCAAACCTTGTAAATATTGTTTGTCTTTGTTTTTTATCAAAGTTATCTTGTTTCGTAAAAGAAAGGTATCTATGATTTTGTCTACAATTCTTATTGCCATGGATATTTATTTCAATAAACGAATACAAACGTATAACAATTTATTCGCGTTTATTCGATCAAATAATTATTCGAATAAACTTGTTTCAATTCGCTAAACGTAAAATATAATTTCATGTTGTAGTTCAAATTAGAATTATTATTGTGCAAGTAACAAGTCAAAAGTGTGAAAGAATACTCATTCTAAACTAATTATCATCATCAGCCATAAGGAAGTCTTTTACGTTGAACGTTCAAAAAGATCAATCTCTTTTCCTTTGAATTTTCTTTAAATTCTAAACGAAAAGAATATATTTCTAAATTGTAGGAATTATTACGAAAAGTGTAAGAGTCGCAAAATATAAAAATGAGAACGTTAGCAGAAATCAGAATTTATTCGTCGTATACTCGTTGTTCGAATTTTTCATCCGGATAAGAATTTTCCCCATTCCTGGCATAACATTAGTAAGCTAAGGGAACGACGACCCTAAAAATCCGCGAAAACCGTTTACGTTTTTTTTCTTCCCCCTCCTTCTTTCCCTACCTTTTTCTCCATCCTCGATTATTACTTTGGCCCACTTTTCATCTTCCTTTTCGCGCTTCGTTTCTTCGCTACCTTTTATATACGATTATGTATACATTTATATACAGTTTTTGCACCGCTCGGTACATATAGATCTCCTTTACATCTTCCTTTCGCCTCGTTCCGCTCTTTCTTCTTCCCTCGACCTGTTTCTGCTTCGATCTCTCTTCGCCCAGAAACCACCGTCTCCGTCTCGTACTCGTTTTTCTTCGCGTCTCTGTCCGTCCGTCTGTCTGTCTGTCCTCGACTGGAGGCCTCGCGGTATAGTTTAGAACGTGGGGTTGGTGGCGTCTAAATGCATTGTCCGATTGTGTGGAAAATGAGGTATATAGAGACGCCCTCGCGGACCCTGCAGTTACAGGCCAAGTAACGGGGTTACTCTCGTGCAGGCTTTCTTGAATACACGTTTGGCATTTACGAGAAAGACGCGGAGGCGAGGAGAAAGGGATGGATCTGTCTGGTCGTTAGCTGGTAGACAGAACAATCCGAGCGTAGGCGCTTTCCATTACAAGCGGAGGCAAGCTTCGCGTGTATCAGTCGCGCTTCGTTTTCACAGCCACGTACACCGAGATGGAGCATTAATTAGAGCTGGTTTGAACTTGGGTAATAATGAGCTCTTGCTTCTCCATGCTGCGTATTTTGCGTTGTTTCGATACTTCCCTTTCAAGTTCGGTAATAATCAGAAATTGGTATTTCTCCGGAAACCCACGGCTGGGTGGAAATATTTATCACTTTCGCACATGGAACGAATAAAGTATCGTGATCGAGAATGATCCAAAAAAAAAATTTCTTCTTTATTGTAAGTACGAACGTACGGGCGTCTGTTGAATCGATCGCGTCTAAACGATTAAAGAGATTTCGTTGAAAGTTTTCTATTTTCGTTTCAAAAGTGGACAGCGATGAGTAGAAGTGGTAATTTTAATCGTCGTTATTTCTGTGCCACTGTTATCTATTATCTATGCGATCAGACAACACCTATCGTTTCTGTGATTTTGGAAATCTTCGTCTTAAATAATTGTTCGAGTGTTTAATTTCGAACACAACTTCGTAACAGCGGTACGATGTATTGGAATATTTTAATTCGAAGCTGAAATTTGTCAAACACCGATTTCTCAAAACCGATGAATACGAAACGTTATTTACATATAAAACGAAATTTAAAGTTTATAAGTAGCAAATATATGATACTATTATGCATCCTAATTCAAAATTCCATAAAATTTGCCTCCAATTACAATCACATCAAAGAGAAATGTACTTTATGTACGTCAAAGAGGGACTTAACAATGTATGAATGTTTAATGTCACACAAGGGGCGGATTAGGCGGGACGGCTACATTACATCCCTTTAAAAAGATTCTACTTTAGGATAAAATTATTTCTGTTATGTAACTCGAAATCTGATTCCCATTACTGGAACAAAACTATTGTTTGACGATAGATAATTATTAGATATTTTCGCAGCCTTGCGCTTACCGACTAATCATGAAACTTAGAATAGGTTGCTCAATAAATTTTGTCGTTCGACAAAAAATAGAGCTATTAAGTTCGTCGTTTTATTTTTCTAAAGATGATACTAATGTTTGATAAACATGTGTGAAGTTTCATGTAGATCTGTCGATTCATTTACAGTTGTTCAAAGTTGAAGTGTCATAGTATATTTTACAATAGAAAAAACGACAAAACTTATCGAACAACCTAGTATGTACGGCACTGTACGACTAAATAAAAAAGATCTTCCTCTTGCATTTAAAAGTTCCAAACTTCGTAAAGGAGATATTATAGAACTTTAGAGATAATGAGTAATTGTTATGCTGTGAAAAGATAAAAAAGACATTATACGGTATTAACAGTTCGTAATATGAAACAGTTGCAACAGATAAAGTTGATCGTCAAGGTCGATCGACAATAAAACCAAAAGTTGTTGTTGATTATGATAAATCGATGGGAGGTAACGACCGCATTGATCAACACCCCCATAGCTATCCTTCCATAAGAAAAGAAGAAAAAAAATATTCTGAACAGCTACTTTCTAATAGAATCAACGATTCAAAAATATTGCATCAGTCGGTGGAAAGAATTAACATCAATAATATTAATTCCACATAATCGTATCAAATACAATTAAAGAAATATATACTTGTAATTGCTACAATCCCGTCGTATCAATTTTCTATTATAATAAATACGATACATTATTTGTTCAATTACAGAGTATTCTTATCATATAAAGTAAAAAATTGAGATACTTTCGAATTAGTGTTGCCATCCCATTTATTACGGAAGATGTTTGTAAGATATACTTTATTACACCAAGCGTGTATCACAATTTACATTTAATGGGATTTCTCGTAATTGGATTTTAGCGGGTCAATGTTATCTAAATTAATGTATTGCGTGTGCTTATTTGGTAAGAATATTGTCATCCATCAAAAAAATGCAAACGCAAATGTATCACATGTCGTATAGTATTATTCAAGAAAGTAGTTACAATTATAAATTATTTGCTTTTTCTTCAATTTATCGTAAAGTAAATGAAATTTATGTAAGAGATTTTTGTTACCAGTTTCTGCAAATAATGATTCTTGTTAATTTCGTAAGTGGGTCGTTTAAAGTAATACGAAGTAATATACATCAGAACAAGATGTACGTTTCCATTTTTTATTAGCGGTCACTGAACAATAACCGTGAAAATGCTACGAAAAAGTCGATAAATCGTACTTGGTGCAAGAAGAGTTTTAAACTTTTTTCGTTTCCAGAATGTATTATTCAAAAAAGTAGTTACAATTACGCATATAGTGTTTTTTTATAATTATTCATAACTCTACTCTCGAAAATACAAAATAAAGCAAATCTATTCAATATTTATTCGAGGCGTATTATATACAAATCCATTGCATATCAGAAATTATAATGATAAATTAATATATTATTCCGAGCAACAGTACGTTTGATAACGTTTGATAATAGCTGGTATGGCAGTTACAAATATGGAAACTAGACATTTCTAGAAATACGGTCCTATTGTGCTTAATCTTTCCAAGAACACTGGCACATTGGTGTGTATTTATTTTTCAAGTTATTTTAAATATTGCCACATAGAAGGAATTTAAAATTATTTTAAATATTGTCACGTAGAAGGAATTTTAAGTTATTTTAAATATTGTCACATAGAAGGAATTTTAAGTTATTTTAAATATTCATAATTGAATTTTCCAATATTGGAAATAACTCACCAATATCAGTTTTCGTATAACGTATGTGTATCGGTATTATTAAAGATTCTTTTATTGAACCTATTTCTCTTTCATCCACTATCAACGATAGAAATTAGATACAATTTTTGGAAGATGAATTTCTTACCCTATAAGACGTATCATTAACAATATATATTCGAATGTGGCTTATATACGATGGAGCTTCAACCCATTTTAATCGAACTGCTCGAAGATATCTTAATAACGATCGCATCGGTCGTAGAATCGGTAAAAGGGAACTGATTGCACGAACTGTACATTCCTCTGATTTAACTCCATTGGATTTTTATTTGCGGTGGCATCTGGAAAGTTTAAGTAACGAAAATAATATCATTGATCGAATTTTCGAACATCTTCGACAGTCTTTGAAATGTCAATAAGTGTGTGTAGGTACTTGCAGGGGAACATTATATTCCATAATTTCTTTAAGTAAGTTTTAAGTATTCCTACTATACTCTGTCAGGAACAAAAAATGTTATATCTCGAAAAAGAAAAGTTTTCGGATCTATGTTTATACGACCTCGTTTCATCTTTAGGGAGAGTGGAATATGGTACAAAAGTTTGACCAACTGTTTCTGAAGCACTCTATACAATAGTAACGATGTTCGTATTTGATTTATCGTGTCTGTACATTGTATTCGTGAAAATTTGAGCAATTTATGGGAGTCGATTTGTACGAGTTAATAGTTTTCAAATAGCTAATTTATTCATAGTTAGAATTGGTAAACTGGCGCTGTGCCAAACAAATGCATTCACTGATTTTACGCGATCAATTTCACTTCTAAATTGTAAATTAATAGCAAGTTTCGTTCTTATTAATGTTACTACAACTGAGATTCGCAACTGATCGCAATCTAAGCGTGGAAACTTTTATTTATCATAATTATATGTATGTACTTTGTCATTAACAAGGTTACTTTTAATGTTTTGAAAAGAGTATAAAAACAATATCTTCTAGAAATTCTGCTCTCTGAGAGTTTGACATTATCAATGTTAAAATTGCGGTCCAATGTTTTGTTATGTTTTGTTAACACGCTGTTAGTTGACTATTCGCTTGGCAAATATTAGTTTTATATTCATAAATCCGTTACTTGTCTCTGTTTCTATCCCATGCGCGATTTTTTGCATTGTTTGCTATTAATTTCGTACATTACTTTAATTTTGTGTTATTGTGCATATTTGATACAATTTTTAGAAATAATTCAAACTTCGTACACGATGAGTTAAATAACAATCTGACTTTCTGATGCGCTTCAATTTTTCAAACGAGTTTTTATTGGAAACTAATCTCAAACCAAGTGTTTCTTGAGATAATTAAATAGAGAATCACGTCACGATAAATAATAAATTTTTGTCATCTTGAAAGACGTGTTCCTTCTTGGATCGGAAGCTTCAATTTTCATTATATTCTATCTTGCGAAATAGCTACCGTGACATTAAATTATTTTCTAAATTTAAAGGCAGAATTTACATACATAAATACACGAAAACTCTTTTAACATTAAATCAGTTCTTAAGTTTGTCCGCATTTATATTACAAGTTGCATCGTACATCCTTGTTGCATACTTTACGAGCTATTTCCCTTTTTATCTCTTTCGTGTAAATGGCCTGATCTGTTTAGTATAAGCAGTGTGATACCAACATTGTCAAATATCGTTGGAAAAGAATATTATATCAATTTATAAAAATTGATATTCACAGTTAGTGGAAAATGTACATTCTTTGTTTTCTTTCGTAAGTAAAGAAAATATTTCTCCACTTCAAATGAGAGGCCACGCATCGTATTTCTTACTCCCCTGTCATTGCCCCGAGCAATTACCATTTTTTGGACTTTGTGGAATACTTAAAATGGAAAAAAATTTCGAGATAAAGATAAAAGCAATTTCGTAATATTTTTTCTAAACCTGTATAAGTTTATAAGAACGAAATTAAAAGATTGCCCTTGAAGTGACAATATATTGGGAACGGAGGGGAATATATTAATTATTAAAAGTAAATAGCGTCCTTTCATTTTGCTGTTGGAACAAATAAATATCGTATTTTTCGATTAACGAGTATCTTTCGTATCTCGCAAACGTTTATACTTTATTTAACAATGCTTCTGGTAATTGATGTCTCAGTGATGAAAGCGTTACTTCTATCTAATAATTTGTTTTTATTTCTCTTTGTAGATCTCTACGTTGGTGTCGCACAGAGAACGTCCGCTATGTTCGGACAGAAGTCTCCGTGCGGTCGCCAGAGTCGGGCAAGCAGTGAATCTGGCGGTCGAGAGGTTCGTCACTGTTGGCGAAACCATCGCAGATGACAATCCGGAGATCAAACAGGACATGTACGAGGCATGCAAGGACGCAAGAGTTGCTGGTGAGTCACTCTTTCGCGTTAAACCCTTAAACAAGTTTTTCCTAACAGATGATCGTTCCCGAAGTGATTTTTACGGATAAAAAATATGGTAAAAGATCTTAGGGATACAGAGAATATTACGCAGGTGTTTCTTTATGTTTCGATTCCTTAAAGAAGTATTTTGAAACAGGTGATCGTTCCCGAGGTGATTTTTACGGATTAAAAGTACCGTGAAGAATATCAAAGATACAGAGAATATTGAGCAGGTGTTTCTTTATGTTTCGATCAATTGTAAAGAAAATGTCCAGCGATTATCTTCAATATTCTACCATCAGAAGATCAAACACTTATCGTGTTTTGATTCCATTTTCGTTTAAATTTATACAAGACTTGTACAATATCACTAGCTACAAAAAGAAATCCTGATACCGACTTAATTCTAGTTTAAATCGTAGCAAGACATTTACTTTACGTGTTATACAATAGTCGTCTTGAAATTTTTACACAATCTTTATTTTCTAATCAAGTAAGTTGTGTAAAGTAAGTTTATTTTCTAATAAAATAATAATGTTCTTAGAAATAAAATTACAAAAAGTGTATTTGTTAGCAAAATTAAAAAGGTAGATACGATTGGTACTTGAGAATCTCGCCTGAAGAACGTGAAATAATTCTCCAGGCTGGAGTATCTTCTGAAGGAAAAGGAACAATTTTTCGATTGAAGCGTATAATGATTCACTGTACAAAAGGTATCACGTGTTCGATTCCTATAACGTCCAAACTTCTCGTTTCCGGTTGCACTCGGTGTCGTTTATCAATTGCATCTAACACGCATTCAGAACACGAAGCAGATTGTGAAATACAATTTCGCGAAAACAAAGGCCAAGAAAGTTGTACAGTAATGTATCCAGAAGTTGACCCGACAGAATTTATATATCAAAGCTTATTATGCAGATAGAAAGCTCCTAAAAAGTCGCGCGAAGATTCTAAAGCCGTTCGAAGATATAAAGATGTTTGTCACGAGTTGTCGCTTCTAAAAGCTGGAAAGGTATCCCTCGGCAGGCATTCATGCTCGTGCTGACGCTGAGAGGCATACAGTCATTGTACCTCCAACAAGTTATACTGCAGCTTGACTTCGCTGCACCTCGCTCTCTTGACAGTTAGAACTCGGTATCAATGCTCTCAGCAATTCTTCCGGCGGGAATAAAATCTCTGGCAAAACGCTACTTGCCCTGAAAAATTCTACCTAGAACTAAATCTCCAGGCTCCTTATCCACTTTTATCGCATATTCATGAAATTCGAAGTCGTACGAGTTCGTTCGTCCCTGTCATTTATCTTTGCCAACTTGCGATACGTAATTACGGTAGAATCTTGATTATTCGAATTAATCAAGAGAAGGATCGTTTATTACGGAAACAGAAAACTTTAGATCGGTATTGCCCGAAGTAGAGGACGTTGTCCGAAGTGAATCCCTAGGAGAGAAGGAAAGAACATTTTTAATGTAAAAATATGTGGATGACACGAACTTCTCTTTCTATTATCGAATTTATCATCGAAGTTCGACAATTGTGGGAATTTATTTTTCTCGTACCGTTTGAAATGTACCATAAACGGTGTACGAGGACAAGTATTGTATCAGAATAGAAATTTATGTATAAAAGAGACACGAGTAGAAATTGAAAGCAATTTTTCAAATATGTGGTAACTGCTTGGGAAAATAATTGCGTTGTTCATTGTCGTTCTTTTTATGTTGCACGTTTCACCCACTATATTTTTTATCCTCATTCGAGGTCAAGAATTTTAACTTTTTCACTTCTTTTATAAGGACTTTTCCTCTTATAACGTATTTTCTATAAATAACTATATTTTTATCGTTCTTTGTCGATTATTCACAATTAATCATTTTCTAATCCTTTTTTTTTTTAATAGGAATTCTTTATATTTTGCGTACTTAGGAAACGGAAAATTAAATTTTATTTCAAGTATCTACTAAATTCAGCATTATTTCGATTTATTAATTTTAATAAGTCACAAACTTATCATTTAATTAAACGTAATTGATTTTACCATACTTTAAAAATGATCTAACAAGATATGTATTAAAATAAAAAAGAGTTTGAGCATGTGCAGTGAGAAAAGGTTATTTCAATAAACAACATTCGTTAAAACATGTGTATGAATTCCACGATTTACATAGTGGGTAGGGTAGACAAGAACAATAAGGTAAAGAAGAAATGCGGTAGAAATTTACGTTTCACCCTATTAAAACTTTACCCGCACTGGTTATGAGCTTTGTTAAATTGTTCGATGCCGAATATTTACTATAAACTCGTAGCAATTATAAATTTCAAGGCTTTTGCATGCATAAATGGTATAAAATACCGAAAATAATGTAGATAATCCGCGGTCTCTTTAATAACGAGTTAATATTCATTATCAAGAATTATGCGATACTAATTGACAATTTAATCCCAAAATGTGATACCGGACGTATTACATATAGAGGATAAATTGTTGGACTTTATTATCGTGTAAGTAATTTAAATACTTCGTATAAATTTAAATGAGAGAATTAATATACGTTTAATAAATGTTACTCGCTAAATTTACGTAAATTATTCAATTACGGTACAATAAATTAAAAAACTCTTAATAAATTTCAATACGATACGGATTGTCGTTTGAGAGCTAAAAATGATAAATAAATCGAAACAAAAACGATCGAATTGATATGTAAATCCCAAAAAATTCAACTTTTGCATACGAATAGAAATTTAAAGAACAGCACATTTAATATCAACATAAATATTTTCTAAGAATCTGTTGTATAATTTGTGTTTATATTATACACGATGTGTGTATACAGCGTGTCTCAGTAATTATGATACAACTGGAAGAGGACGATGCTACGTGAAAAATTCAATCGAGAATATAAAATAAAATTTTTTGCAGCAGGTTGTTTCCGAAAAAATCGACATTGAATATTTTCCTGATACGCGTGAACTTTACTATGCCGTGGTTGAACGGATCTCAATACAAACCCCTATTTACTTTTCCGTTTTTATGCAATTGTATTGACACGACTTCGCATGCTCGCGATAAAATGTCACGTTCCGTTGTTTTGTCATTTTACTACCTTTCGATTTCAACTATCAGTTTTTACGAACCTGCTATAATAGTAAGATACAATAACCGAGATTACGCGGATATGTTTCCGTTTTTATGGGATTTTATTAACCATTTGAGTGTCACGAACTTTTAGATGCATTCGATATCTCTTATTGTCCATAAGGTTCGATGCAGACGTGCGACTTCTCACTGCACTAACGTACGTTTTTCCCTATTTTTCATGTTGAAAACAACGAAGACACGTACGATCGCAAAAATCACACATCTGCATCGGCCCTAAAATACCCATAGACAAGATCCAAGCGTACTTTACCGATTGTTGGCATTTTTAAATGCTGAACAAGAGACAAAAAGTTTATTCCGGAGTTAATAGAAGTTAAAGGTAAAGATTTTTTTTTGCGTTCGACAGACGACAAATACGTTGAAAAACGTGCATAATAATCGAATTCGGAGAATGCAGCTCTCTGTGCAACACCATGGGCATCATTTTGAACAATTTCTGCATAAAGAAAGTGAATCTGAAAAATTAAAGTACGTCTTATTTTCATTTACCAATCCACACTGATCCAATAGAGGTAAATAGAAGTGTACAAAGATCGATGAGGAATCAACATTACGAACGATGTTAATACTGTTTGTAGAAACAACGTATAGAAATACATACGATAGTAGATAATTAAGTGCACGTCTATCAAAAAACTATTCAAAGTCGATTTGATCGAAAACAGAACCTCGTACGAAGACATTTCATTTTACAATCTCGATTTATCGTTCCACATGGAATTGCTTTACGGTTGAACCGTAATTACTAGGACACACCTGTGCATTATCTGGAAAATATCATTTCATAGGAACGCTGTATCTAATCAGTCATCTACTGCAAGCAACTATAAAGCATGCCTTTGAGCGATGTTCGCGACGTAAAAGAAATCCGTCTTCTCGCTCACAAATTACGTTTCCGTGATAGCGATACTGTTAGTCATTTATTTCTGTTAGAAGAAATTGTGATCAAGAATGAAATAACCTTTCCGAAAAATGCTGGTCGTTGAATCTGAATTTCATCCAGAAGCATTCTCTCTGATTCTCCAATGTATATTATCTGTGTATACGAAATTAGAACAAACACCATACGATCTTGAACAAATTGCTCTTTCGAATTGTAAAAGACCTGTCGGTATTCCTGCACGTTTCGAGCAATGTATTTCGTTTAAAAATTCCGAATCTCAATGTCACTATATTCACATGACCAACGTTAGCATCGTATATCACTATCATCATCATCGTTTCGCATCGATGTAATAAAATCTGTAATAAAATCTATCGATAACATTGTTCTCGTGTTACACGCGTACACAACTATGCTACGAACATTCTATGTCGCGACGTGATGCGAGACTTCGTTAAAATTTCAATCTTCGTAAATCTTTCGCTTTACTCTTTTCTTTTCGTGCGCAGTCTCCTTCGAAATTTCTTCTAGGAAATCCTCGCTTTGTCTATTAACGGTCTCGTTCTTCACCTTGGTTTCCGCGTTTTTTTCGATTCCCGCAAACCGCCCCCGAACAGAAACACTTCTCTCAGACCTATATCGGTGACGTACCAAGAAGTGCCTCTGGCTAAAAGCTCTGAACATCGTCGCCAAGAGGATATAAATGCAAACTCTCGTATGCAACTTTGCAGAAAGCCTTGGTAAGAATACGCAAACTGGAGGAAAAAGTCGCTTATACCATTCTGGAAGTACTTCTGGAAACAATCTTTCAGAAGTACTTCGTAACACATTCGTCCCCAAACTTGAATCTGTCGCTACGTATGAACAATATAAAAGTGTACTGAAAATCAACATTGATAATGCCGAAACGGTTCCCTTATTTTACACCAAACATCGTGCACACTGGCTTCCATTGTTCCATTTCTTGAGTACTTTAGTATCAGATCTTCCTCCCCAAATCTTTGTATACTTTTCTCCGGGTAAATTGTATTCGGGTTAAACAAATACAATCTCTCAATTTTCAAACGAATACTATCGTAAATTTTGTCGATACATCAATCTGTCTAATATGAATTTTCCATATATGTTTATCTTTTAAATTGTTTTGCACGCAGAATCAGTTCACAAAACTATTCGTGTAATGCTCGAAAACCACGCCGAAGGAAATAATGTTCAACTTGCAGTACGTGAAAATGTTTTAAAATTCGCTTGAAAATAAAAGACTTTGATATATGAAATATTATGAAAAAGAATCCCCATATTGGTGCTCGTAAATCATTTTACAACGTGTAACAATATACGTGATAAAGATGCTTCTAATGAAGTACGTTGAAAAGTACTGAAGAAAAAATTTTCATGGTATCGTACCGAGAAGGAAGCCATACCTCGGTAATACTAACAAAGTGAAGAGACTAAGATTAAGAAGTACTCAAACAAGAACAACACGTGCTAGCAAAAAGAAATAGTTTCGGATGAATTTAAAATCAAATTTTTGACGAAAGAACTAAAACGAAAGAGTTAATATTGCAGCGAAACGATATCGCAGTAATATATATTTGTATTTATATAAAAAATACAGTATGATTCATCGTGGAGCGAAATTTCATACCGAAGTATGGAATTCATACGATATTAAAATACTAGTAGAATAGTGTCGCAAAATATCAAAACATTGATACAACATTATCGCGAAATATTTAATTATTGATATAGCAGCATAACAAAATATTAAAATATTGATATTTCGCTTAAAACATACTTAACGAAAGAATTTGAAAATTTTATTTCACAATATTGAACGATAAAATACCACTTTCCAAACACTATTTCACTTATTCATTGAATATTTCGTAAATCGACAGAGGTATTAACGTTGATATTTCGTCGAGGTAAAATCACCTCGTACGTTTCGCTACTTTCGCTGAGAGTTTTTTTAATATATAAATATTATGTATTAAATATATAAATTTTACTACAGCCATCTTAATTCGTTCGATCGAGAACTTTTTACCAAGGCTTAGATAGTTCAATACCTACCTGTACGTTTCCGAAACAAAGTTTCTGGCATCTCAAAGACTGAGAATGTTCCTTATAAAATGACGTTACATTTAAAATCATCGTCTTTACAATTGAGAGTGTAAAAATCTCAACGAAAGAAAAAAAGATTCCAAGTGCTCTATAGAACATTAAGGAAATTTGTTAAAGGATCGTGCTCGTGCACCCTGAACTCTTAAGTGGAACGTGTTTTCGTAGCCCGAGATCACGCTCTTGTGTTTTCGCGCTGAAACGAATGCCAAAACGTATTGCGAGTGCAAAAAGTGGGTACGTCATGGCCCAGATTCGAAGGTCCTTGAAAGATTTTTCACCATCTTAAGCGCAGCCTTGAGCTATGTCTCCTTCAGATGGAAACCAACCAACAAGAAGTCGCCGAAAGCGTTTTCTTTCCGGTTATCCGTTTCCCCCGTGACGCTACTCGATGAATCGATGTAAGAAATCACCGAAGAATCGTGGCGCGACATGTTTTCACATGTTTTCGAGATAAAGTGTAGAGGTCTCGGTTGCTCGTGTTGAAACTTTTCAACCATTCAGTGCGATGTTTGTGGAGAGATTTGAATAATTTTATTCGATGCTGAGAAGAAATCCTTCAATTTCATTATCGATATTTATCGGTAAAATCCGTTTCGTTCAACCGTAAAACAAATGATAAGTACCGAACTCGATAATAGTGTAGTATCAGTGGTTTGGCTGTAAAAGCTCCGCGGCAGATATCGATCGACAGAGTCAGCAAATATTAGTCTGATCCAATCGAACAGAGTTATCGACTCACGGAAGAGATCCTTCAGATTATCCCATTATTTAAGATTATCCCGGATTGTACACATGTATCGTTCTCGACGACTCCGTACGATAGTGCAATCTAAAAGTTTCCACTGCAAACTTTGCCTCTTAATCTAATTGAAACAAATAACATCGCATTTTGTACTTATAACTAATTTGTTCTTTTCGCATCATTGTTGTCACGATGTTGCCCTATTCACCGTAATCGAAACAATCCTTTTCAATGTTTCTTTTTCCATTTTATACCATCCGATACGATCGTAATCGAGATTTTAATCCGACGTATTGTGTAGATCAATCCAATACGATTCTTCTCTACGAGAAATTATCAATTTAATTCCAATGTTCTAATGTCCTTCGTTCATATTTCTTCAGTATTTCGCTATGTAACGTTTCTTGATTGTACTTTATGTATATTGTGTATACAGTATTAATGTTTTCTTGTAAGAAATCTTGCACGCAGTATTCTCCAATTCTGACAATAGTTTATAATCGTTCGTAAGTGGATACAAATCTGAGCCACCAGAAAGCCTGTGACTGTTTTGTGGGGTGTGGCCCATCAAGGTACGACACGCCTTCATTTATGCAAGACAGGCGTTAAAATCGGGGCCAAAGTCTACCAAAAAGATGTGCTGAAAGGAATAATACAAGCCCTGAATATGACTCTCTACCAGAGGCAAGGATGGGTTTTCCAACAAGACCTCGCCCCAGCTTACAAAACAAACACAACTCAGGAGTAGCTACGGAACAATATCGCAGAGTTTATTTCAGCTGGAGAGGCCAGATTTGAATCTACTTGATTATAAACTGTGGCCAGAGCTGGAGAATGCGGTGTAGAAAATTCTCTATAAAAATTCGAATAATCCGAAGAACTGATCAGACAAAATTAAACAACATTTGAAATAACCGTGAAGATCATTGAGTACCTCGATAGCCAATTGATCGGATCGTTTGCAAACCCGCATCACTGCTAAATAATACTACTTTTCGTTTGTTATTAAACGTGCAAATAAACTACGAATCGGTCAAACTCGTTTGTTCATAACTTCGAAAATAGACTTTGTATTGATAAATACAAATAACCGAATAGAAGATACTATCCACAACTGAAAACTTAAACAAGAAATTTCAACGACGATCGCACAATTAATCGGGTAATTTTATTTTTAATTACACCTCTCCACCTAATGTATTAAACTATCGTCGTTGATAACAATCTAAGAACAGTTACTGTTATGCTAACGTATCGGTACACAGACAAAGATTTTGATCAGTTGAAAATGATAATATCTTTTTGTTTTACAATGACCCGATAAAGGTAGAATGGAAACGTCTAGCAAACCTAAATACATCGAGGAACAGGAATAGTCGGCAAATTGAATATTGATAAATCATCAAATCGAGGACATTCGAGCGAAATAGACATTATCTTTGCCGAGGCAAAGTAACGATTTCCTCGTAACCGTTCCAAAGGGTAGCAATATTAGAATTAGCAAAGGTCAGACCAAGAATGGTATCTCCAGTGGGACGATTCTTATCGCACGTGAAGTCTATTGTAACTAATCCGGGTTCTGTAAATGATACCGTAGCGTGGCTAGGAAATTCACGGCGATGTGGCACGCAATGTATTCGAATAAATCATTGCAGCCGCCTAATTCTGTTCGATTGTTCTTATTCTCTTTCGTACGAAAAATAAGCCTAAATATCATTATTCAATAACTTCGTAAAAGTATACGAGCACTTACAACGAATCATAGTGTACGAATTTGTATATCGCTTTAATATACCATAAAGGTGTCCTAGAAATTAGTCAACTACACGCAAAACCTAATACAAGTGAAAAACACACCCTATGCAATAGCACAACAGACTCTAACGAGTTCAAATGAACATTCAATGAGAATCGTCTTTTCTTCAATTGTACGATTTATTACAAAGATTGTATTAAGATAGAATCACCTAATCACTTGTAGGTACATTTTACAGTTGATGAAAATCAAATTTGTTACTTTCGTGCAGAGACTTTTTGCGACTTGATAAGTGGTTTACCGAGAAGATACAATTACATCTCCTGTGTTACCGTAATTAAGAAGCGTGCGTGTGTAAGTTTCGCGTGTTCGATCCTCGACCTTGGGAATATTACTTACTCTCGTTTATTGAAAAGGAACGTTCAATTATTTTCCGAGAAAGTTCAGTATCGCGTTCGTATCGGACAAAAGTGTACTTCGTTTCTAAAGTTCACCTTCTACAACTCTTGCCATTTATTCAATGCATTTAAAACTCTTTGAGAGAAAATTGAATTTATTTCGTAATTCAGTTTACCTTTACATTCTTTGTTCTTAGGTCTACGGATTCTATTTCTGATATGTTCAAATAAAACGATACCCTTTGTAGAAAAAGCTTCTCTATAAGTTAATTTATTTAATTCCTCGGTCACGTAACGATGTGAAATTATTAATCGAAAAGAAGTTAAACGAGGGAACGTAAAGTATCGAAAACGTGCAATAAAATAATATCGCTATATTTTTGTTCGTTTATCGCTAATGTTCTCGACTCGGCGTAGATCTAAACGCATTCTACGCGTTGTACGATTACAGCTGTCTACAAACGGTTAAGAAAAATTCAATCGACACCTCGTTTCGCGTGAAAATTTTCATCGTAAATTGAAGTCGTGTTTCGATTGCTGTAAGTCACGCGTTGTCGATACGGGTGAAACTGATTGCACATGACAACGTGTCGGAGACCAGACGAATGGAATTTCGGAAAATGTCTAAACGCAAAAATTTCTGGACAAATTGATGGTGGTGACAGCATTTATCGTATTATTGAATTACGTGGCAGAACATTCAATCGAATCGATCGATTGGAAAATAGGAATTTAATAAAGGCCGCAACGGCAATTAGGCCGTGATTAATTGTTAATTAGAACTCTAATACGATCGCAGACGAATCTGGACGCGGATCCACCGGAAATTGCGGTGATTTCGTCCGCAAGAACGATTGTGTCCGCGGTGGACGATAATTTACGATACACAAGCTCGAAAATTCACGATAAATTCAACTGGCCACACTGACTACCTGCTGCGTTACGACTTGTATTTACGAGCAGCATCGAGCACGAGCAAAGTGAGTTTTCTGCGAAGGCAACTAAATTTTGTTCGGTCGAAACAGTCGAAATTGGACGAGCGACGAAATAATAGCAACCACGTTCGGCAACAATGTTCCGTATTCCATAATTCTATCGTTCTTCGTAACAGGTATAATTTACGATGCAATTCCATTCGAGTATAAATTCGATGCACCCGTGTAACTTCAAATTCTTGTATGTTCGTGGATCTTTAATGTTTCGCGGAGTACGAAATTTTTATTTTCTGTATTAATCGTTTACTCAGTTTCGTGCGAATTTTTCAGTGAAAAACGTTCAACTGTTTCAAGGAGTTTAACGTAAACAAAATGTACTTGAACTGGTTACCGAGTCTCGGAATTAATAGGATAGAAAGTTCTTAAAGTACAATGGACACACTCGAAAGTTGAGAAATTTACCGAACAAATGATACTAATTAAATAAAAATACCAAATAAAAGAAACGTACCAGGAGAATATTCGCGTAATTTGTACGTAATCGAAAATATCTCAAATTTTACAATGTAGGAATTAATCGTGGAATTAATTTAGGTTGTAATTGTAACCTGTTATCGTATTTTAAACGAATAACTCGCACTTGGACTACTTTGAAAAATTTCATTATTTCAACAGTGTGCACAATATGCTATGTATTAATATTACACTCGTACAACTTATCGTCGATACATTACTGTGCAACATTTTTCCTCTCGACGTGTGCTCGACCTGCATCGTTGACGCGTACTATTTTTTAAATTAAAATTAAGAAACGTCGGTGCAGTAAAGGAAGCCTTCTGAAAGTTCCATTCCTTTAACGATCGTACACCTACGGAGATAGCAAGGAAAAGTCAGTAGATAGTATCAAGGAACAAGTGACGTGAGAAAATGTAGTACGAGGTCGAAAGTCAAGAGGTAGACGACGATAGTTAAGAGGACAAAGACGAGGAGTCATAGCGAGGAGGATAAAAACGACAAAGATGAAAAGTTCAGACTTCGCTGCGTCTTGTATCGACATACCCTGATTTATAATAAACAAATATTTTCCAAGTATATCTCATTCGTGTTCCGTGGCAATTTAACGACTCTAAATAAACGTCGATATCGACAAAGAATTTCTTTCTCTAACTCTGAAAAGACGAAGGAGCTTGTGTTCAACAATAAGAAAATCTTAAATACTTATACGCGTCTTCCGCGTAAAATATTTTCAAAATATTATTACGTTGCTTGTGTCTTTAACGTTGATGTTTAATAATCTGTTTCGATTCAATTAGAACAGAAATTTATAAGAAAACGGCTATTTGTATAAAAAACAGTCACAAATGCAAATCAAAGATGACCTCTTCGAATATTTGATACATTGGTACATATTGTTGCTACGAATGCGTATTCTTTATCTGTAACAGCTCATTGGAATCTTTTGAAAAACCGAATGGACGAAGAATCTTTTTACGAGAGGTATTCGATAAATTAATTGAAAAGCAAATCGACGACAGATGCTCGAGCTTTACCGAATTATAAAATCATATTATGAATGATATATGAAGTATAAAAGGAATGGTGCTAAAAGGAAATTTAATTAAAGATAACCCAAGTAGAAGAGAAAGTTGCTAGTGGCAACAAGATGCATCAAGTTCTGATCAAATTACAATAAATCGTTTTGAAAACGAGTATTTTTTAAGAAACGTTCGATTCATATTCCAGGAAAACGATAACATTAACATACTTCATCGACACTTTGTGATTATATAAAGTGTTGATAAAGTAAAATATTCGAAAAGAATTGGTATATCCTTTCGTCTATATATTCTTTCTTTGCCGAAACAAGCTCAAAAAATGGTTGTTTCCAAACAATCGTTTTCCAAGGATATTTGTGAATGATATAAGCAAGCTCGAGGAATTTCTCCCCCGCAAACCTTTAACGTAACAGCTGGCGAGTCGATCTTTCTAGTGTTAAATGCTTCGAATTACATTACAAGCGTTTCGAGTTTCCATCGACGAATATTCTGTGTTCTTGGAACGAAGGTAAGCGTAGATTGAGGCAGTTTAACCTCCGATTACGGGTTTTTTACCGTGAAACAGAGCCGTTTCAAATGCTCCGTAGTCTTGGAGTGCTTTACAGACAAAGACGAGCCGGGAAAAGTGGGAAGCAAGTAAGGCAAAGCAAGCAACACAGTCGTGAGAGTGGCGAAATGCCAAGCGATGAACGGTGTGCCTAAATTTCAGAATATAGCTATCTTATAATCCCTTCTTGCTCTTCTTGTTAAAGACCCGGGAACCAGCGATCGTCTTTGACTTTTCACTCCTTTGACGATTGCTTCTAATATTGTCTTTTCTATCGAAAAATTGTCAACGAACGATGCACAGAATTATACTTCGTTTGTCCTTGTATTGTTTCAATCTATACCACATATTTTAACTCTCGTGCCAATTTGCTGTTCCCCTAAGCAGAAATGGATAACATTTTTATGTGGATAAAAGTTACGAATAACGAATGAAAAATAAACAACTCCTTATGCGTTGTTCATTGAATCGAAATTAGAATTTGTAATATCGAACGAAATATTTTGCAACGAAGAAATCAAAATTTAACTATCCAATCGAATAAACATGGTAAATAAATCGTTGTACACGAACTCGATTCATCTTTCGTTCGAATAAAATTTTAACTATCTCCGTTATCAAACTGTTGCTTTCCTTTCGTATATTAAAATACATTAATATACCATAGTTTACTTACTCACGTGAAATAATAAACGGTAAATTGTTTAAAATATAAGCGTTTCGATAATTATTAACTTGCAAAAAAATGTTTCGAACAAAAGTTACGCGTACTTTTACGTAGAATAGGATTCTAAAATAAATAAAAAATATAAAAAGAAAATAATTCGACCTTGAAATGATCTTGAAAACGGCTCCGTTTTATTAAATAAAAGAACCAATAATGTCATTTGAACCCCCTCTAAAAATCATGAAAGATGTGTTCCACTTTTTCTTTTCAATTAATTGTTCACGAGATATTTCATCGTGTCAACTTAAATGATACATCCTGTGTATCGAAGAAAGAGTACCTCTTACCTTTCGAATTGATTTCAAGTTGCTCGTTAAGCATTATCACGTATCAAAATGTAACATCGAAACGTTATTAACAAATATATTGAGAAATCGACATTCAACATTTGAGAAAAGAGCTGCACGTTTAATAGCAAATCGGGAATTAGCTGACGTGCATTAACCGAAAATCGTTGGCAAACATGGCTCGTGTTTGGAAATTCCAATGTTGGCTTTCTCTCGAAGAAAACGGCTGCTGTGTCGTCGTCCACTAATAACTGCATCGATCAACGGCGAACAGTAACTTCTTCCACAGTCTGTGTACCCTTACGATAGACGGCACTCTGCTATTTTTATCCCAACTACCTTTTGAGATCGGGTCAAGTCAACGTGCAAAACATTTATTAACCCCCGAGCGTTTTCCAGCTAAGAATGAGGGCGGGTGCATTGTTTTGGCAGACGTCGAATATTTCCACGTTCCTCTTCACAGATTTTTCTGATTCGAAAATGAAATTTTAAATATTTGCAAAACGTTAGATAAATGAAATGCCTTCGATATCTGCTTCTACTATAATTCGAGGCTTTTCCAAATTTGGTATTTTCAAACGGATTCAATGTTCGATGATCGTCTTACAGTATCCGATGCAAATTTTGACTGCATTTGCATCTTGATGCGTTAGTGCATGCCCGTGAGAAATAAAAATGGATGGGAATTCGTTGATAAAAATACTATTGTGATAATTACCATCGATACAAACTATATTAAATTATAATGTGTTTATTTTGTAGAATCATGTACCGGTAATTTGTAATCATTCGAAGGAAGATTACTTCTACTTTCACAACCTTTTCTTAGTCTCTTTATTAAAACTTATCGATTCAATGATAACCGAAAGTCTAATAGTTTTATGAGTAATCATTAATGAGTTAATTATTGTTCACAATTACATTAACTCTGACTATTTGTGTTATTCAATAATAATGTTTGTTATTCGTTCAACAATCATGATCATTAATTACTAACTGTAATACAATGGTAAACATAGACGTTAATCATCAAATAAATTACGTTTTGCTGAACATCAATGGGGCAAAATTGACAATGTTAATAATCCAAAACACTTTATTGTTTTTTGTACATAAAACTTTGATAAAAAATCTATCTTAACTTCTCAAGTAGGTCATTAAACTTGGACGTATATGAAATTATCAAGATTAAAACTGTACGATCGTTCCTCTTAAATTATGATTCGCCGGTTACTAAAAATAGCGATGTCGAACCGCTTCTATGTAAGACAAACTCTAATAATTGGTTCACGTCTTTAAAATATTAGAAGAAACACTTTAAAATCAAATTCTAATAGTTAAAATTAAATATTAGAAGAATATTGTAATATTGTTAATCTTTGTTAATATTCGACAATAATTACTTTCAACGATTTGTTACATGCTCTAATCTAAAACTCTAAAATGAACGCTAGATTATTGCTAAAAACTCAGTAAATATTTGAACCCAAAATTGATAAATTACACAAATATCAATTTAATGCGATCGAATAAAATAAGCATCGTTTTCTACCGGAAGAAAATCAAATTTTATTTTCCTGTATCTTTGTTGTACGTTCACAATTCCGAAAAAAAAAACTAATCGATCGAAGAAACGAATAAAAATATAATAATTTGTATCGCGTACGATCGATTATCGCGAAACTAGACCAACGTACAATTCCACGGTGTCGATTTCTACAAAATTATTATTGAAAATGTGATAGACGTTATCACGGAAATCGGCTTCGTTCGCATTATCGCGAAATTAGCCGTAGCGTGAAATAATTCGAGTTGTCCTCGTTATTTCGAGAAACGTATCATTTCCAAACGAAGATGTAAAAACGTTCAAATAAAATCTGACAAGAATTTCGCGCGATCAAACGGAATTCGTAGGTTTTTGTCTTCGAATTTCCTAGAACCGGGACAATAGTATCGTATAAATAGTTCGTGTCTGAATTCGTTCGAGGGTGAGACAGTTATCGCGAATTAAAAAGCTGACATCGCAATGCACATCGGAAGAACTTCGCGTGACGAATTCATTTCGTATGCAAGATGAAACTGCACGAATACACGTAGTTTAGTATCGGTGTCACGGGTTAGACATGCACTCGATTGGCAGTGCATTTCATATTGCAACACGTGTGACGCACGTTCCCGGGGGATTAATCAGACAACCGGAAGAGGAACGTTGGTATTCGACGTGGAAATTGTTGGTACTTCCGTGAGCGTCTCGTATCGCTGATCCAGAATATCGGTGTTACTCTGATATTCCTAATGCATTCGATGGATCCGCCATTGAATTCACCGATATATCCGAGACGTGAGCTTGAAAAATTCATTTTTTATACAGAATGCTCGTTTCTCGAACGGCAGGAGGGTTTACGATAAAAGTACACGCGGTGATAATTCTTTGGCGGTAACGTAACGATTTGGTAGACAATTTATTTCGCGCGTTTAATCGATGCGTTGAACGAGACAATTTATTCACTCGCATTCGGAACGTTCGATAGCTTCGGTTACCCAAAGTATAACGTACGATCGACGATTTCAACAAACGAGATCGTATTACGGGATTAGTTAATCGCAAGGAAATCGTAAATTTGAATACCGATCAAATTGAGGATTTACCGAATAACGGGAATGTTATATACAGCGAACGAACGAATTTTTGCAGCTCGATTACGTTCGGTCCTGATTGAATTGCTGACCTCGCTATCTCGCGAAATCGTTACAGATGCGTGCATCGCTACAGAGAGCAGTTATAAACTGTTCACTGTTTCGTCAAAGATTGGTATTGCAATTAATTACACGTTGTACGATAATTTTGTACATTTTTGAAACTGATACTTTTATCAATTTTTGCTCCAATTATCAAAAATATACTTTAATGTATTCTATTTTTCTAAACGCGTTTCTTTTTCTTATTTTTCCACAAATCTATCAACGTTGAGGTTCCGTTCTAGATTCATTCGTCACAGCCTCCGCATCGTCCCGAATCGATAACAAAAATTAATTAGCATTTAAAAAAAAAGTGTGCTCCTGCGACCAGAGAACTTGCACATTGATTCCAGAATTGTAATAACTTCGTTCGAGTCTCAATGCCAGTCAGCACGATACTGTAATATATCTCTCGGCCTTTTTATGCCTCGATCCTTTGATCCATTCACTCTTAGAAACCGGCCATGTGTTTTGCGTGATTTATCAGCTTCCATTGTCATGGCAACGGATCAATGGTACCAAGCTACCAATCGGTGAACTGGGTTATACGCAATGCGCCTATATTGCGGTGCTGCGATATCTGTAATCCTCTGCTTACAAATTTACACGTGTAACCGGAAAACCTTCTAATTTTCACATCGTACGACCGAAACGGTATCTTATTTCCCCAGAAAGTTCGTGAAATCTCAATTTTCCAACCACGCGAAGATATTCTATCGTAGCAAAATTGGTAAAGAATGATACAAATAACAAAAGCTCGAACTCGAAGTACAATGTTCCAATTTCGAGTGCTCGAACTGTACCGAGTGTTCAGGAAATTGAATATTCTTGGAAAATTCAACGTTCTGATAATTTCTCTCAAAATGTTGTTCGGACGATTCTTAAATACAGAGTCGTCTAAAAGTAGTGCAGTGCTTGGCGAATCGGTGTCCAAGTTCCTCGTGCGACAGTCATCAACCCCCGCCAGGGTTGCACGTTCAGCGAGACCATTATCCGCAAATATCGAGTCGCGAACGAGGTAGTAAGACGTTAAAAGTGAACGTGCTCACCAGAAGAGTAAAAATTTCCCGACAGTTACACGACTTCCAGAACCTTAATCCTTAATTAGGCGACTGGAACGACAAGAATCCCGACGGTAGCTCTTCAAAAATATTGCGTACCGAGGAACCGTATCGCAAACCTAAGTTTGGGTAACAGTAACCACTGGACGATAAAAATTATCTAAAAATTGTGCCACGTGAATTTTCGTCCCGGTTGTAATCACCAACGGTGGTGAAATAATTTTCTTGCCAGTTCTCCAGTATTTTGCCAGGCACTTGACAGAAGTATGGTCTCGATTGCCACTGTTTCGCGTTTTTCAACTTCGATTGATCGAGAATGGTACGCGAAAGTACTGCTCACCGTGGATTTCTCTTCTCCGCGCTTAATCTTGCGAATTGCGATCGACGCGGTGCATCGAAACACAAACGCTGATATCGAGAAAAGTTCTCCGCTTTAAGATAGACTCGAATGCGCTCCACTGTCTGGAATATTCTGCGCGCGTGTACCAAGTTTTTGCACAGCTCATCGACATCAAAGGTCCCGCAACGATTTCATCGTTCTCGTGGGTTTCAATTGTACGGACTTATCGTCACGATTGGATCATCCCGGCGATTAGGAGAAATTACAAATTTGACGGTAACGGCGCTGATCCTGCGACGAGATTTTTTTTATTTATCTAATCCCTTGGATCTCTCGATGAACGATAGGTGCGTAACGTTGAAATAAAATATCGTGTAGAAAGTTTCTGGATAACTGGAACCAAGAATAACGAAAAATAATCACAGAGAGACTGTTGCCTACTCGCTTATATCGAATCAGGATCGTTTAAATTTGCGAACGATACGACGCATCGAATTGTGTTGTTCTCGAATCCATCGTCGTTTAGAAATGAATCGAAAAGATGGATGAAAATTTTCTCGTGGAAGAATTTCTTCTCGAGATAAGCGATTTCGAAAGTACCCGATGCAAGCACCAATTTATGTAAAATATCGTCGAATCTCGTTAGGAATTATCACGTTCCTATAAAATATGCAACGGTGGTAAGTTATAAGCGAAATCTTGTTCCATAAAACATTTCTAATTAGTTCTGAAAACATTTGTCAAATTGGGTAATAGGATGTTAAAGCTCGAACAAGTTTGCCATCGAGCACGCGTGCCTTGCACATTTTCGAAATCGATTATCTCGAGAACAGTATCTCGTACGATAAAATTTGATTCTACATTTTCGACTTGCTTTTCGTAAACATTCACCCTCGTTGTTCGATCGCACTGCGATATTTTCCTTCGTGTAACGATTTCGTGTTCTTCTAGTGTACATTATGTATAATTCTGTTTTAAGATCGCTTAGAAATTTTTATTTTACACGATAGTCTATTTCCGTCCGTAGACTTTCGCTTTTGGCAAACGATCTGCTTATTGGATAGACGTAGTAGAAAAATAATTCAGACGGTATTGAGTCGGGACAAAGCAATGCACTTCTGGGATTGTTAAATTGGGTCAAGGGGGATTGCATGGCGTACTTGATACTCAATCTGCATAAAGCATCGTAAGGTTTCGCTATCAAGGCAGCTGAACTGATTACGTTACGCAGCTATGCCTTGTAGGTTTGTTGCGTCGCAAACCCTCGACGTGTAAACGCATACGAAAAGAACTGCAATACCATAGTATCGACTATACGCCAGGACATAGATTCGACAATCCTTACATCAACGATAATAAATTAAGAGGCGCCATTCGACCATTTCGTCCATTTTCTTTCCAATATTTTGTATCCTTCTCCTTGATCTTCTCACTCTCAGTTTCCTTTCCACGATCTTTCTTCAAGTGCACTCTACATTGCTCCAACGACTCCTTTCCTCGGATTCTCTATTTTCCTAAATATCCAATTCTCCGTCGATCGCTCAAAAATTTGTTCGTATCGGCCCCGACTTCTGCACCAATTACAAGCTACACGAATTTAACTATTAAGTAGAGATATAAAATCATCTCGAGAGTCCTCCTTGACAGTTCCTCGCTAACGATCTACTTTCACAGACCTTTGAATTTAATTCACTAGCTCGACAATCACCTTCGATATTCCTTTTACAAGTTTTACTTGTACTGTTTTACGCAATACTGTATTGTGTCAAGTAGTGATAAACTGTATTATTATATGTTACAATATTAATTTGGCGTGTCAACTGTTAGATTGGATAAGAAGCATTTGATTCGAGTTCGATCCGACGAAGATGCATTTCCTCAAATAGGACCAAATGTGATACGAAGCAAGGTTATTATCAGAGTGTAAAATGTCATGTGGTGAGTTCTGAAGTTGGTCAGTTCGCAGAAACTTTGAAACGGTTTGGAGTAACATTTTCCAATGCACTGGTGAATTGTATCTGCACAGCGGGGTCGTATAACGAAGGGAATGTAAATATATATGTGTACATGAATAGTTACGTACATAGGTACAGCTTCGAGAGGAAAAAGTAGAATGAAAGAGATAACTTTATTTGCACAAAATAATCAATATAATAAATCTAGTTCGGGCAAGAATAATTTAATGTAAGCGTTCCTTGATTTCTATTATCTTTGATATACAAAAATTGATCGGTGATACTTGGACATGTATAAGTAATTAAATCGTTCAAGAAGAAGGCAACATAGTTGAACAAATATGAACAAGCAGGAACTTACAATGATAATGATTTAATACCAACTATTCGAAAGAGATACAATGTAAGTGTAAAATGTAGACAATTTTAAAAAGTCTAGTCTTAAAATGTACATTAAGTCAAAATAATAAAATTAATTGTGGGACACGTATATAAATAAATACTCTTTGTTTATGAAAAAAATTAATGTTCGTCCTTCTTGTCTAAAAACATAAAGGTAGTTATATTATTAAATAAACTATGCTTTTCCGGACTAGTTTATTATAATATTTATTTTGAATACAAGCAGTATATACACGTACATTTTTAAACAAAATATTAATTTTAATTCATTTAAAATATCGAATGTTTCATTGTACTTACTTGTTTATCGATGTAAGTCTTTTGAAATATACATCCTGCTACTGGAAATAAATAAATGGTTTTAATAATTTTACTCGACTATTCGATAAAAGCACTAATTTAACCCTTAACTGGTACAGTGGTTATTTTGTTACATATACGGTTTGATAGGGTCTGTAGGGCCCCATGTATAATTGTTTGAATATTTGTAGACATTTTTAAGAAGAAAAATCAAACGAAGTAAATTACTCTTGTTGATTCGTTAAGAAACTGAATAAATTGATTTTTGAAGTAATGAAATTCCCTTGGGTCTGTCAGATCTCATCTTACCAATTACGAGTTGCAAACTCTAATTAATGTAAGGCTTGAAATGCCTTGTTGGAAGGTTTTTCATCCATTTTCTTTTCAAAATCCACACTACGACTGGAGATAAACAAATGCTGTAATCGAAATTAATTCCACCCGATAGGAGTTCATGAAAGCTCTTCAGTAAGACGTCGGTCGCGTCGCGAAATATGAGAAATTTATTATTCGATCGTGGAAAATGAAAAGACTAAAGAAAAGGAAACAAAATGATTTAGCTGAATCCAGCACCGTATCTTCTGTTCTACCTCGTTTGTTTCTTGTTCGAGGTGCTCGGTGGGATCATCGAATACAAAAACGTTATCAGCTAACGCTTCGTTAAACTTTCTCGACATTATTAATCCGAAAACTCTTGCTTCTTCGTTCGATTGTCGATCGATAATTCGATGAATTGTGTTCAAATTGAGATATCTCGTCGAGTTCTTTTTTTTTTTTTTTATTAACTCGTACAAGCAAAACACACTGAAGGGATGGCTCTGTCGAGAAATTGTAAACGGCATAAAAATTTCGTTCGTTACAGTGTAGGTCTTTCTGCTCTTTCGAGAACTTTATTTTCCAGTATTGACTCGGCGTGAAAATTTACAGATAACCAACGTATGAACTTCTAAACTTTAACGACTACGTGAAACTTCATAATAAGCAAAAAACCTAAAGGAAGACAGCTTACAGATACAGTCCATCCGTTTCTGATCGTAAGTGCATCGGCAACTGCAAGATGCAATATCTTTCTCGTGGTTTTTAAAGAATTTACGAATATGTATTTCTTTACGGAGATGTTTACAAACTATGCCACAAACTTCATTTGAACTGTAAAAATCTGGATAAAATTTTCTTCCACTTGAGAAACTCAAAAGTTCGGAAAGAAACGTATCTTGGAAACGGTTCGTTTTCCCGGGAAAGGTTATTAAAGTTTCGTCAAGTTTTCACGCGAAAGAAACGTAATACAACACAAAAGGGTTGAAATGAATTTTCTGAGTGGTTTTTTAATCAAATTTCGAGGGACTTGAGTGCATAAATTCATTCCCGAAAGCCGAAAAAAATATTTGTATACACCTTTTACATACAGGTTGTTCTGTGAGGTAATCGACAAAGTTTTTTAGTGTGTTTAACAAGTCATTATGCATAAAAAATGTCGTTTATAGACTATGGATATTAATGTCAAAAATGTTTCATTACATCGCTGTTACTTTTAACAAAGTTTAACGTAGCACCAGTGGTATTCGAATAATAAATTTCCAAGTATGTTAAAGTGCAGCGAGAATAAAGAGAAATATTATATTCGGTTTATTTTACAAATACAAAAATATGAAGAAAACAAGGAACGTATAGTAAATCACACGTATTTATATACTCTCTCATATAACATAATATAAAATGCCAAAGTGAACTAAAAATGTATTGTGTTTTAGGTTTATTTATATTAAAAATAGAAGACCAACAAAATATTAACATAACGATGAGAACAATTCGTACAAACTTTAATATACCTGCAGCACCTGTAGAAATGTGTTTAATGAATATTGCTTTTTTTTTCCCAATATTACTGGTACGATGAATTATAATACTCTCGTATTTTCTACAATATAGTATTACAAATTCTGAACGCGTATGCGGGCTTTTATGAATGACCGTACGTGTTAAATTAGTAAAGTATGAAGATATGAAAAAGCTTATATAGGGTGGATCTCGTGGTGATCCCTGGAATTGAAGTTCAACCCAAGATCAGAATCGGGCGATTTATGGCGTTCTCGTGTCACATGAATACGAGTTTGAGGTTTATTTATCGCCAAAGTTCCACGCGCTTGTAACAAATCTGTGTACGTTCAAGTTCTCAACGATGAGAGTAGAATTAATAGTGCGAAACTATGTATTATTTCAAACGAAAGAGCACTGATCACGAGGCAAGCAACGAAAATATTTGAAATGTATAAAGAATAATCGAAAATTCAAAATAAAATTACGTATCGGAAAATTCACGAAAAGAATCGATAAAGACAGTGCAATGGTTGTTAATTAACACTGATCGTGTGTACCATGATTTACCATGGAAATGAATTCGTACGATTAATTGCGATTTAAAATTAACGCGGTAAACGAAATCTCGTTAAACCGTTGAAAAGTATTCGAGTAACCGAAAATTGAAAGCTTGCAACTTATCAAGTGTCCTCGACGAAAATTAATATCGAAGGAACACAATTTAATGTCCGCAAACTCTCAGTTAGTTGCTTTACAGCGCCACGTAATTAGAAAATACGAACCCCGAGCGCTGGAATAAGAAACGAGAAAAAGAATATCTCGGCGGTGGCTTAAATTAAAAAAATTTCTTTCTTGGTCAAAAAAGATAGCCACGGCGCATCGCGCTCGAGGAAATTGCAGAGCCTGACATCGTTGATGTGTTGGATAATTAAAAATAATTACACCTTATAAACTTTCTTGCGAGAAAATTTTAACATCGATCGTTTTACTTATTCACTACTTCGAAACTTTGTAATTTTGAAAAAGGAGAACAGTATTATTCCAGAACTTAAAAGGAAAGAATCTTTCGATGCTTCACAATTTCACGGATATAATTTGTAACATTAAACGAATATTGTTACATTATAGAAGCGAGTAATAATACACAGATAATCCATCTACCGAAGTGGCTTTGTCATTTAGCAAGATTTTAAAAACTTCGACACGCTATACGAAACAAAAATTCAAATGAAATATTTTCACATTAAACGTGTACAAGCTTTTTTACTTTCCGACCTATCCATAAGGAAGAAAAATATTGCAATTGAGAAAAATTTCGAAAACATATTTTGACTATTCTTTAACCTTTTTTACTAAAACACTTTGACCTGAAACTTTATATTTAAATTTCACATTTTTATTTCAAGATCTTATTCAGTGTTGAGCAATGTCGATCTATGAATAATAATAGTTACTTCTTGTATGTTTATATATATATATAAATTTGTTCAAAATGTATTTAACAAACCTTAAAGAAAATTATATTTTACATAAAGAAATTAAATAAATTTTTCACTTAATTGTTTTAAGCTTTAATATTTTATTGATACTTTATATTTGGGCTAATATATTGTTCATTTGATAAACATGCTTTTATAAAATGACAATTGACACTTGAAAATGTTTCCACTCCATACTCGTACAAATATGTTGATCGAGAAAATTGAACATAAGATTTTAATGAACGAAACGTGTTGATAATTTGCTGCAATCCAGGAGAAATTGTATTTTGCAATACAAGAGAACAAAAAAGACTGCCCAAGCGACGAATTAACGAAGACGATATCGTAAAAGAGACAAGCATTGTAGTGAACGATACAACCAGTTTATGGATACACTCTTGACGCGCTATTGCACCGAAACACCTGAACCCTCTTTGCATATTGTTATATATTTCATGGAATACTGAAATATTGAATTTCTTTGTGCAAGCTGAAGTTCAAACGTTACACGATATACAAGGTACAATTTGCTGAACGAAACTAAAGTGCAACATCTAGATATTAAATTTTCATTCGTAAAATTTCTAGAAATTCTTCAGCAAGCAACGAAAAGGTTTTCGAGATGATAGAAAAATGTTGATAAAAGATATTCGAAACTGTTGTTTCGTCAGTTTATACATTCTTTGACGCTTGACAATTACACCGATGAAATTTACTAAACTTCACTTATTTGTAATTTTCAATGCAAACTGTTCTTCGTGGTTCGTACCGCGCTAAATTCGACAAAGAATCCTCTGAATGTTATTTGCATTTAATGAAAATATTTCACGGCATCAGAGATTTATTACTATCCTGGAAAAAATGAATATATCGGGCCAAGCATTTTACCAATTTTTCTCGAGTCATTGAATTCAATATATTACGGAGAGCTGATGCGAAAACAAATTTAGTGGAAGAATATCGTAAATAATGAATTGAAACGATTATCTTCGTGCTCCTCTCTGCGAAAATAATATTAAACGATCGAAGAATAACGAAGAAATACGAAACATTTTCATTGTTTCTGCGTGAACGTTCGCATCAGAAACGAGTAAACCAAAATTCATTTGGTATTCTTCGCCATACGTGCAATGCATTTCATAAGATGATAAATATTCATCGCAAGAGATGAAAGGAAATTCGATTGTGAAGGCACGACGATATTGGAGACGAGCTTCTGCATAACGAAAACCACCAAAGGACTGAAAACGTAATATGTGCGTGTGCAAGGGTTTGATTTCCATAGAACATTTTCCATGTAATACTAAAGACATGTAGATGTGACCCGCAGTGATGCGTTGTATTCGTTGACTTTAAAAATGTATCGATCTTTTCTCATATCTTTCGTTGCCATTTTATTAGAGAAAAATTCCAATTTAGAAAAATGCAACAGAATACCACTCTCTTATATTACCCGATCTATCGAGTTTTTAAAGTAGATTAAACCGTATAAAATTTAATAAAAATTATTGACTCTTATTCATTTTGATACGAAAGTAAAAGTTACTTACGTTTTTCTTTTGTTTTTTGTTTTTTTTTTACGTGGACATGTATACGCTCAGTCGTCGTGAGATTGTTATTGCTGCAAAAAACATGGCTACAAAATATTGGTAATTGAATATCATTAAACTGATTTGTTATTTCAAATTATGAAAATATTACTGAGTTACGTGGCTCACTTGTCTCGTAAAAGAAATTTTGCCACAGGCTTTGAATCGTTTATTTAGCAATATTATAGATAAACATACAGCGATATTCATCGGGAAGAGAATTCGTTCAAAAGAATAAGAAGTTAAAGCGAGTTTCGTAATTGTTTAAAATATGATTGCGATGGTATTGTCCGGTACAACTAATTGTGTAATTGCATTATTTGGAGAAAGAACCTCGGAAATGGGTCGAGTGTTTAATAACGCATAGTTACGACGCTCTAATTTTAGAAATCTCTGTTTCTGCGATGAGCACATGTGTCATATAAAAGCTTCACTAAGCATTTCGTCACTCCGACGCTAGTTTCTCGATGACACATCATTATATCGGAATAGCAAGATTCAATCCATTAACACCATTTTTCTTCCGATGAATTCATTCTTACGAAAATAATCTCTGCGATCTTTACTCGTAATATTAAGTTGTCGCCTTGGCGATGTTTAACTTTCATTTAAATTCATGAGATCTGCAAAGCATATAGATCTGCACTCTTAATTACCAGCTCCACGAAACACTCTATTAAGTTGTTTAACTTGGGTACACACAATTTCATGCTACTAATGGAGAAGTAGGAAAACATTAAACTGATTTTTGTGAACCAACAGTTAGCGCAAACTTACGATGTGCGCGTCTAACTAGAACTTAATAAGGATTAGTGTCGTTTGCTTTATATAGATTTTATCGTAAACAACTATGAAAATAACACTGTCGTCTCGAAAATGTGATCGAAGCTTAAGAAGTGAATATTGTATACACTGAGACGAATAAATAGAAGTAATGAATCTGATTATTTATCAATTTTTAATTAATAAAAATTTATAATAGTAAACTTTAATAGTCAAATTTATCAATTATTATTAAAGGTAATCAAGCAATATTTATCACACAGAATTTACGAGGAATTCGTGCAAAGTGTTCAAAACTGATTTTTACAAAGCTTTGAATATTTATATATAGTAAAAGAACTAAAAAGATTGGTAACTTTGATAGTTAGGGCAATAAAAATACTCCAATTTTTTCATCAAAGTATATACCGTATTATTTATTTTCTATCGAAAACCACGAAACATTTCTCTGAGAAGCTTCTACTTCTAATTGTTCTCAAGGTACCATTAAAAGAAGAAACTATAGAAGACAGTTTCATCCTTTAAATTTAAGCTGTTTCGATTATCAAAAAAGAAAATATACATCTCTTATTTTTAGTCGTTTTAAAATCCTGCAAAGTCTCGTCAAAATCGGTGTCGGACACTTGACGATTGTTAATTGTTAACAGGAAATTTGAAACGTGGACAAGTTAGACAAAATATTACGTAAAAACAGGCAAACGCGTGTTGCTATTCAAGTTCGTATCATTTATTGGAATTTCGACACATAGGAGATCGTGCTAACGTAAATACGATTATTTTCCAGGCTCGGCGATCGAAAAATTATGCGAATGCGCGATGGAGGACAGCCTAGCTGACCGAGGCTCTGTCGTCAGGGCTGCCAGATGTCTTCTCGGTTCTGTGACAAGGGTCCTCTTACTGGCTGACATTGTCGTGGTCAAGCAACTCCTTCTTGCAAAGGACAAGGTGGCTCGCAGCCTTGGACGTCTCGAAAGTGTCTCGAACTTCACCGAATTCGTGAAAGCATTTAGCCAGTTTGGGGCAGAAATGGTGGAGCTTGCACACCTGACGGGTGATCGCCAAGTAAGTGATTAGTTTTATTTTTCTACAGATAGCACTTGTACGCAAGTGAGAGTAAGTAAACGATGTCTCTTGTAAGAAATAGATACTATATTAATCGTGAGAGAACTTCTGGAGTGTTGTTTCGACTGACCCTAGACAGTTCTAGATTATTTACAACTTGTAATGCTTTTTTTACCAGGACCTTTATCTCGATTCTAACTATCCTCTCAGTAGGCAAACTTAATAGTTTTGGTAATAACACGAAATGAATGTATACTTGATAGTTTGATAATTGCATAAAATGAATGTAAAGTTAGATTTGATAAACATAGTTTTGATAATGATATCAAATAAAGATATAATTTTTATAGTCATCGTACGATTAAAATCAAATAATAAAGTAAGAGATAAACGCCTGTTGATGATTTGTTTCTGGTTGGTAGAAGAAAGAGTTTAAGATTTTAGAGGTTTATAGTACTCGTTGAGAAGATAAAAGAAAGAAAAAGTACAACATAGGCCCTCAAATCAATAGATCCTTTCGATGCATGTAAACAGAAAATATAATGTAAACGAAAAAATTGGTTTGAAAGTGGATCAGAGTATAAGTCTACAATGTTCATGACACGATAAATGGTTGGTATTATAATCGTGTCGTTATTATGAAGAAAGACCCATTGAATATCTTTTACAAATGTGAAAACAAAATTTTACATTTACATCGACAGGATCGACAGCTCTCAATGAGTGCTATAAACTCATTTGTAACATTCTACAAAACACAATAGTAGTATTTGCTATTATATTGAAGTAACCTTCTTGTCAAAAGTTGTTTGTTTTGTTTTAGATTGCTTGTAGATTCTCCGTTCAGGCTAACCTAAACAAAAAAATCTACTCACACACCTAGATGCTGTAATTGATTCCTATATAAACGAAGCTATTATATCTAGCTCTAAACGAAACAAAAACCCACTTTATACACACCTAGATGCTGCAATTGATTCCTATATAAAGGAAGCTATTAGATCTAGCTTATTATAGCCGCGAGAAACAGTTTAAGCAAATTGCCGTCTAGCGATGTTCGTTACGGCGTTGCTGGCTAATAAGAAGAGTTTAACCAGATAATCGTCTCACTGGCTTTAAACTCTTCTTATTAGCCAACATTTTCTAATGAACACCACTGGACGGCAATTTACTTAAACCATGTTTTCACTTAAGAATCAATCGCTACATTTGGATACATCTAAGTCAGAGTTCATTGAATCAGTTTTAATAATAAAGTTACTACCACCCCGAAATAAAAACCAGCAGTTTTTTGTCATAAAAAATGGACTATTATGGAATATTACAAATTCATTTAATTCGAATCTAGTAAACTTTAATTTCGAGAGGAGTCTTAAATAACCCAACATTTCAAATTCGACAGAAGTCACCCTAGTTGTCGTTTCTATTTTCAAAAATCAACACTGCTATCACTTGCGATGCAAAATACAATTTGCAATGCTTCGTTTCTACAAAGTTTGATGGAAACTGAACGAATAAGTTACCGTCTTCCGATTTTTTTATACTTAATATTTTAAAGAATAAAGTATTTTAAAGAATAGCTACGAACACCTTAATGAGAAGCAAGAGCTTCGGTTCAATTGTAACGTTGTTGTCGCAAATGTTACACATGAAACTTTGTCGTGGAATTATTATTAATTCTTTGATATTGTCCTTTTTCTACAGATCCGGTATAGAAATCTTTTTTTACCCGTAGCGATGTTGCGTGCATTGTCAAAAATAGTTCGCCACGCAATACTTGGAAACGCTTGGGTTCATCGATTTCAAACGTGTAGTATCATCGACTCAATTCGGATAGCTGCATTAATCCTTATTTGGCTCGCACGGTGCTTGTCGTGTTCTTGACAAGCTTCGTAATTACTATTCCGAAAATACTTTCCATTATTTTGCACTTGTTTTAACGATACCATTAACCAACGGAACAATTGAAACAGAAATAATCGATCGCTGACGCCCATTTAATTGGTGACTGACGAAACCAACAATAGGAGAGAAAATGTAATTCCAATTTAAAACCACCGTGTTGGAAACAGAATTCGAAGTGCTCTTCTTCTGTGGTACTTTAGGACGTTACGTTCAAAGTGAGTTTCGTTATTTTTACGGAAAATATTAGAAAGTGCATTTCGATAAAGTAAACTAGAAATTCGGTCTCTCCGTGAAGGACAATATTAAAGGGAAAACAAACATGAATTTCGGTTCTCGTCGATACATTCCATCATCTGTACGAGGAAGCTTTTATAAATAAATTCTCCTTTCTTCTTTGCCTTACGAAAACTTATCCAAACCACGGAAAATACTCTTTGATGGATCATATACCATCTACTTTAAGGATAGCATCAATAGAAAGTCTGACGCTCACTTACCTGATAAAAACATATAAAAGGTGCATTACTCGTGGAAATAGAATTGCTTTCTTCAGAGTCTCCGCTGTTATAACTTACACAGAAAGCTGTACTTCGCGCAAAAAACAATAGTGCTTTTGTATGCTGACAATCGGAAATATCTAGTCTTTGGAATATGATTGCAAAAAAAAGAAAACAAATAATAACGATATCGTAAAGGTATCGATTTAGCCTGTAACAATTTACGAAATCGATCAAAAGTAACGTGTCCTACTACAATCGATTAAAATAACGTTACATAATTTCATATACGAGATAACTAAGTTTTAGTTTCGTAAAATCTATATACTTAGGCAAGTTTTAAACTACTACAAAGCGTACTACTCAAATATATCTGTTACTCGATTGTTCCGTTTTGGTCCATAACATTTTATTGTGAAACAAAACAATCACAAATCGATCGACAAAATATATCAATATTCGACAAATTTTTGTTATAGATGGATATACAATTTTATCAAGTGTTCATCTTCCTAAAATCATATATAGATATTGAATTCGTTAAATTTTATTTGAAAAGTTTAATTTCCATAGAAATTACGACCAGTTACATGAAATCATTTTTCTTAGCTTGGGAAAAGTATCATCGAATCATCCAAGATAGGAAGCAATCCAATGTTCAACTTTGAACAAATATAAAAAATCGAAAATTATAGATAGCGATATTAATGTGGATTATAAATCTTCCTTGTTTCTTAATTTTTGATGATTTGTTCATCAGATACTGTTTCCACCAAATCTTTTTCTATAAGAAAAACACAAATTAAAATTTTGCAATCAAATTTAACGAATCTGCAGTTTAATCTATGCAATCGATAAACTGTTACGTAGTTGATAAACATCTTATAAAATTACTTATTCGTGTTGAAAGAAAATCTCGAAATCTACTTTTTTCTTTAATCCGTCAACCTTAGGAACAACCCTTCGAGACTTCTATTTACGATGTCCAAAGTCTGAAGCCAAAGTTGGTAGAGAATGTTTGGAATGCGACGAATGGAGAAATGAAACAGCAGTGCATGCTCGTAGAACAATAGTGAATGGAAGAAATGTTTTGAATTTCTAGAATGATCTCAAAGACGAACGACGAAGGGCGCAGATGGCCGCTGCTCGCCAAGTTTTGGAAAGGAGTACCATGATGTTGCTGACATCTAGTAAAACCTGCTTGAGGCATCCGGAATGTCCATCTGCCAGAGAGAACAGGGACACTGTGTTCTGTCAGATGAGAAGAGCCATGGATTTGATACACTACGTTGTCAAAGACGGTGTGTTGGACTGCAGCGAATCACAGTCGTACTCGAACTCCCAGGTAGGTGATTCAATCAAGATACAGGCAATCAAAAAATAAAATAAAAATTGAATACAATTCGTTGATGATTATCGTATGTATACACGATAATCGCACGTTAAAGTATTTAAAACAAAGTTAGTGGGATATTGAACAATAATTTTAGTTTCTCGTTTCGTTACGAAGCGATACAAACATTTAAAAAATAGAATAAAAGTCTAAAATAATTCGTTAAAAAGAAGTCAGTAGAGTAATAAACGAAAATTATAGTCCAATTAAGGAATCGTGCATAAATTGAAGAAAAGAGATATACATTGCAAAAATCTAGAGATATTCTATATATTGCAATATTATGAACAATAAAGGAGTTTCAATGATTCCATAGGTATTGAATATTTTGTCGGTTAAAATTAGAAATATTTTTATGTTTAGATAGAAGTTTGTTGGCTCCTCTTTCTAAACATAGTCCTATCACAATATGTACTCTCACTTTGACTCTTTTTAGCATATATGTATATACTAGACGGGTATGCAAACTTATGTTACCGCATGTAGATTTAGGATTTCCGTAAACCTTGTACGTAGGCTTTGAAATTTGATGATACATATAAGAATTATGATACAACGATATTGAAAAATCTAGAAATACCTCGTTTTTGGGGGGAAATTTTTCAGATTTACCACGTATAACAATTTTGAATATTCTATTTTGTATAGAGCATACACAGTCGTTTTTAAATTATACTTTCCAAGATGTGCGCTTATGCGCATCCTATTTAATGAAACTAAAACGTTTAATTGCGATCCACGAATGCAATTGCGTGTAAATATAAATAATAAAATGAACAGTATCAGAATGATACAGGAATGAATCTGTAAGAGTGAGAATTATTATTCTTTCAAACGACCTATTAAATCGTATAATAATGTTACACGTAATACGTTCTTGACTCGTGGCATAAATAAACATGGTTTAATAAACCCTTAAGGATGCAATGGCCTATACTTCGCGGACTTTTGGCGCCACCGAACGATGTTTATTGTCTTCTCACGTTACATATAAACGTCGACATACATTCGTAGAAATCATGCAAGGATAGAGAGAGAATCGTTTACAATGAAATATATGAGAGAACTTGGAACAAATCCAAGGAGCTTTCGTTCGCTAAGTTGTGATCCGTGGCTAACCCATAACGCACGATTTCGGTGACCTTGTGCAGCATTGGCCGGCTAGCAAGACGTAATAGACGAGAAATCGAAATGATCTTCTTATGGTCGCCAGAACCATAAAGAATGACTGTGATTTCCGTAATAGCTTCTTCCATTGACGAACAAAAAGAGAAACGCCAAGGAGGCTGAATAGCTGAAATAAATCAAAAAACGAACGTTACGGTTCGATTACTATTTTCAGAGAAATTCGATAGTGAAAGAGACAAAAAATAGAACAGTTGGGCAAGAAAATTGTCAACGATACGCATAAATTAAACACAGATCGTTCGTTGCCTCCACTTTCCGACTGAACTAAATATTACACAACTGTTTTTTAAGATTGTAAAACAATCGTTAAAAATGAAAGCAAATATGTTCATTTCTTTCATTCTGTAACTAGTTTCTAGAAAGAAAGAATCCTTGGAGAAAACTAAACAATAAGAATAAAAAATACATTGACTTTATCATCGTGAACAATTTTCATATGTACATTTAGGTAATTATTGCTTTTAATTATTTCTCGTTGGTTTACTTTCTCCTTTTTTTTTATACATTGGTACAATTTAATGGAGCAGAAGTAATAATGCCCAACATACAAGAATTTTATTTTATTTGTGGTTTTCTTTCAAATTCGATTAACTCCCATAATTATTTTCGAGTGTTTACAATTATAATTTTAATTTCATATTTATAGATCACAATTAATGAATTCGAAATTTCAGCGAAAGGCTCCAATTTTATAGAAACAACACGAACTGATACGATAGAAATAAAATTGATTTTAAAAAAGAACAAAGGATAAATAAAGTTTAAACAATGAAATTAAAAATGTAGAGTTATTGCGTGTTATCGTTGTTAGGTCTGGGTTAGGTAAATATAATACAGTTGTATATTTTCAAAAGAAATATGTCTATTTCTTTCTTTCGACGTTTCAGTCTCCTTTTTCTAGGTCTTTGTCGAAAAACTATTACAGAATTTCCACTGATGTTATTCAACTACAAATTCCATACAAATTAAAATTAATACCAACATTAAACAAATAAGTATACGCGTGCATTGTTTCAGAAAGTCTAAACAATTATTTTTTCCTAATAAAAGAATTTATTCGCATCGGTGTGTACGAATGATATAATACTTCGTAACGGACATCGATCGTCCAGTAGCAGACGCCCGGTGTATCAAGTTCCTAAATTGAATTCGCATTCTGATCTCTGGAAAGGGGTAGAAAATAGCACGGAAGATGGAAAATTTGACCTCGACACGTTTTATTCCCTACGGAGATGACGTTGCCGGTGGAAACGCGAAGGATGCACCCTTGCGCTCGACAATTTTTGGATTTAATCTACTCGATGGTTTCTTATCCGATGCGCGCGATGAAATGTGGTAGCCGAACGTTGAAAACATTCCAAAATGTATTCCATACGCGAGCCAAAATGCCAACACCGTCTGGAGAACGCGTCCGCAACTGGAGCATTTTCGAAATTTAAGAAAGACCTCCACCGTGGAATGGAAGCGATGTATCGACAGCGATGCAAATTGATATCGTACCGCGGATAAAGCCGACGCATAGCGAACGACGCCGAAATGGATGTCATCAACGTTGCGGGGCAATCTTCGGCACGTGCCAAATTGCAGCCTCGCGATTCCGGTGCATTAATGCACCGACATTATTTAAATTTCTTGCCAGCCAGGCATCGGGAGGGCAGCCAAATCTCACGGAAGAACAATGGACTAGATACCGGGAATTTATTTAGTTTAAATGGTACCACATTGCCCACTTCTCGGTGAACTTATGAAGCGATAACTGAATTAAACGCGGTGCATATTATATGCGCTGAAACGCGAGATCGTGGCCCCGAACTACGTAGAAGACAGTTTCCAGACGTTACATCTAGCAGATGTCTCGCACTCGGGGCACACGATTAAAAACTAAACGATCAATTTATTACGAAGTCGTTCGTTGTACCTTCAGCCACTTCCTGTGTACAAATTATTTATAACGAAAATTTGTTTCCAACGAATTGGTGCGAAACTCGATGCAAGGTATACTCTGGTAGTTTTTTAACATTTCATGACTAAACAAACATCTGGACAGGTCATAGCCACATCCAGTTAAAAATTGAGGCAATAGACGTATTTAATCGAGGCTCGACAGTAGGGTTGAAACTATTCGAACAATTTAATATTCGAACAATTTGATATTCGAAAATTTTACAAGTATTCGAATGTTACGAATAAAGTTTCAATACTTGAATATTTGGATATCATCTGAATCGATAAATGCGTTCCTGACCTGGAATCAAATTGCTCGAAAAAAGTTCATCGGTTTTTGTAGAAACGCAAATTTAGTCGGGCAAAAGTCTTCGTTCGTATCTTCACTCGTGAATATTCAAACCTCGAAAAGTCTTCGATGAAATCTCGAATAACAGTCTCCAAACTATTAACATTTCGAACAACTTTTAAAACCGATAAAGAATTATTTTAATTCCAATGTAGTAAACGTAGTTGTTATCGTATAACTTATATACTTACAATTGGTTTAAATATACGATACGTAAAACTTACTAAAGCGCATGTCTTTATTAGGCTATTGGTCTCTCGCCATTCTTGATAATATAAAAAGAATTAATTTACACAGAAAGTAGAAGCGAATACGTTTCGTGTCTATAAAGTTTGAAAAATTTACACGGTTAATACAGACCACAAACGTGTGCATTATAATTGAATTTTAAATTTCTCACGGTCGTTCGTTCGCGTTAATTCAATTATGGAATAACCTTATTTTTAGGTTCTAGTCGTTTCTGGTAACGGAGATTAATTTTCTAATTACAGAAGATTACTTCTTATAAAAGGTTTATATCTCTAAATTAAAATCGTGTTCAATCGTTTCGTTGTAGTTTTTTTAATTTCATTCAAAGTATCCACCTTATAAAAAATATGATAAAGAGTGAAACCATTAACCAACCATTTAGAAAAATACTTGAAGTAACAAAGCAGTTTATATCGTGCAGATGAACCAATATTCAAGAACCTTTAAAGGCAAAAGTAACACGAGATGCTCATTCGTGTTCAAGGATCGCGTGTCAGTAATTGCACCAGAAAAATGTATAATCTTCAACAGAGATATTTTATAGTCGAATGCACCCTACACGTAGTTCAATGCAATCGGTTCAACTTCAATTACGTATACTGACCAGAGAACAGAATATATTTAAATACAGTACGTCATCAATGTTCCACGTATCTATAGACAATTATACTAAACCGTGTTTTCTAAATAAACATAATACTATCCTGCAACACAAATGCAATATTAAATGTGAATTTCCATCGAATTCCATCTCTTCATTTTGGGTAAAATATTTGATAAAAACATTATAAAATCAGAAATTAAAAATCAATAAACGGTTCGTAAAAATAATTTTTGTAGCACTATCGAATACTTGGTATATTTTTAAAATATATTATATTGATTCACGGAAAGAAAAATATATACAAATTGTTTCAACCCTTTCGTCTAAAATAGTTTTCGTTACAGTATGGCACACACGTTTTTAATTGAAATGTAAAACTGTGCGCGTTGGAAAACAAAGTATGCAGTTATCGTACGTTGCGGAGAAAATTACATTCAAAGGGTACACGATATTGTGAATGTAAAGAAAAAAAGGGGTAGAGGGGGAGAAAGTTTGTCTGACTTTGTAATTAATTCCAGAGTCCACAGCAAGAGGACTGGGACAGCAGCACAGCTTTCTCCGCATTGAAACACTTCGAGAGACTCGTGGAAACAACAAGGATGACCCTTCTAGGGCCAGGTTGTCGAGAAACACTCACGTCGGCGCTCGATACCGTCGTCGAAAGGACACAGGACTTCACTGACAGCGCATACACCAGCCACGAGCACAGAGAGAATATCCTTTTGCTCTGCGATCGTGCGAAACTGGAGCTCAATACGTTGCTGCGAATCGGTAACAGCATGGTAAGGAACATTTTCATTCGATAGTTTCCAAGTATTCGTTAAAGTTCCCATCTCTAACGAGAAACAACCTCAAGGCGTTCAATGCTAATAATAACTTGTAGATTCGAAGCGCACCCAAATATAAGGAACACTTATATTCACTTTTTAAGTAGCAATTCAAGCGTGAAGGGTGAAACTGCCCTTCAAAGTTGTGCATTGGTAACCCTCTGATGGCTATTTTAAGAATTGTGAAAACAGGGAAGTCGCCCCTCAATTGCTATTTTGAGTGCAGGGAAACTTTATAGGCAAATTCTTTCCAAGTTTTAATGGAAAATAACACAGAGTACAGATTGGTCTAAAAATACAGAAATACGTGAGTGAAAGAATCATTTTTAACTCCTTACTGCGTGAATTTTATTTTCTCTTTCGAAAGAGCAATTATTTTTTTAATCATTCACACATTTACGAATTAAACGATACGCAAACTAAACAATAAATAGGTGAACTTGCAGAACAGGTTTTATGTTATTATTTTACTGTAAAGTTCTTAATGCACGTAAAATACTGTAATTTTCAAAATGAACGTATCTAAAATCGAAAAACGTGGTGATGTAGCAATTAAACTAAAATACCGATTAGTTTAAAATTTAAAACATTTCACTGACTCTTTCGTAAAATCCTCAATGTACAATATGATTTTCATTTTGTTTATATGTAAAAAACTAAATGTTAATTTAATTCTATAGATTATGTAATTTCATAATGTCAATTTATCCTTCTTCTGCATTTACTAAGAAATCATTGATAGTATGTATATAAATAGGATGTTGCTAGTGAAAGGCTAACTATTCAGTGTCGTCTAAAAAAAGAAAAGCTACAATTACACATTTTATATTTTTAATTATCAATATGTGTACAGTGTCGGTGGAAAAAGTACACATTTACGATCGACTGTAAATTTAGTATGAAAACAGTTCGCTGTTTCCCCCTTTAAAAAAGTTTTCGAACAAAAGTGATAAAAGTGAATTACTAGTATTAACTTTTCTATTAATTCTGTTTTTTAATGTGCACACCGCGCGTTACTTTACTTTCAAAACTCAACAAGAATTTGTAATAAAACGCTCTTCTCCTACAGTTTACGAAACAACGTTAAGAGAGGTGAAACATCGAGAATAGTTTCTTCCCTTTGATATAAATTTCCAAAAAAGATACTCGTTGTTTAATTTTTTTTTTTTTTATAGATATTACTCGATTGTTCAATACTATAAGACAAACCGTTAAATATGATACAAAGATGATACAATCGAAAAGTATATTCGAAACATACAATTGGTGATAATTTAGCGATGATTTTTATCATCGGTGAAATGAACTCGCTGTTATCGAAATACGCGTTAAAGATACGTGAATTTATACCCGTTGCATTTGCATTAAATCGAACTGACTAATTGAAATGGGCCCCTTTATCGAGGATTCGAAGCTTCGTTGCTTTGAATAGAAAATCGATATGGCTTTTGGTATTCGCAAAACGAAGAAATCACACTGCCGATAATGTCTAACCGTGGGCAGAACAATTTGCCCGAGTGAAGGGAAGATTTGACGCAAAAAAATTTCATATAATACCGGATTGTACGTGGAAACGTAATCCGAGTTGGCTTGGTTCGCGTTGAAAAGAGCTGACATTCCGACGTAAATCCGAATGAACGAGCAGGCTAAACTGAATCAGTTATAAGAGCCTATTGCCAATGAATGGACACGGGAGACCAGCCGGGCAATTCCCTCTTTAAAAATGAAGGTAAAAAGACACTTTCCTCTTTGTCAGTGAACGTCGAGTGTATTCATAAAAATACCCACTGCACATTCGAACGCGTAATGTTTTCCTTTTAAAAATACACCGACAACAATTCATTTTTGAAATAATCGCACATTTTTTATATCATACGGGACCGTTGTCCGCTTAATGAGTACCGAATCGAAAGAAAATGCAAAGTGACTCGCAGTAGTCACACTTGAATAACATCATTTACACGTAATTATCTGCTGTTTCTGTCGACACTGATAAACGTTAGACGCATTTAAACATTGTGCTATATTATCAGGAACAAAGGTGATAGAGTTGCTGGTTCTAACGAGGTACTCTATATATAAAGAAAAATGTTTACCATTGTTTTAGTACGTTCACTACAAAGACGATTTTTCAAATTTTTCTCTCGGCACTGCTTTTGGTTTTTTCATCATTTGTGCTTTCACCAAAAGTTTCCGTAGAGGTCTCGCTATTTAAACAATTGTTCAGTTTTTACATAGCCTTATTCGTATTTGAATGTTAATCCTTAAAAATAGCTGTATAGTGATCGAAACAATACTACTGTACAGACTTTTGCAAATTTATCTGAAATGAAAATAGGAAACGACTACATGTTTGAAATTATATTTCAATCTTTCAATAACTGAAAATCGATTTATTTGGAAGGACAGGTATTTCAAATAAGCTTTGAAATAACAGTGATATCGTTTCAATAACGAATAAATATTTACTCGACTACCCTAAAATTGATTCGTTATTTATAAACAGAAAATTCGTATTTCAACGAAACACGTCAAATTTTCGTCTTATTTTAATCATAGAATATTATAGCAGAATTTGTACGAGTATCTGTTGGACATTCTGTTTATTTATGATTTGTACACATCGTTTAGTCGAAGTTATAAATACATATGTACGATGGACGATGAATGCACGAAGTTTCAATTAAGTGTATTCGATATATCACGAATGTAAACGTTTCATCAATTTGATGCCACAAATAGATTTGTAATTTCCTCGATTTATTTATACTTAAAATACACGAAGGTATTTAAAGGCGTTCAATTTTCGGAACAGATCGGTGATTTCGAAAAGTATCTCGTTATTCCAAATACAAAAAAGACAATTATTAAGTGAAAATCGTGGTCTCGTGTACGAACATGTTTTACTAAATTTTCTACGTTGACTTAATTCCAAAACTCGTTGCACCAATTGCAATAGATATTCGAAAGTTCTTCCTTCTGTAAGGGCACACACTTTTATGCACTAAACTTGACAAAGTATTAATCATAATTATTCAAATCTTACTATTCCGACGATCGAAGGTAATGTGGATACTCCAAAATATTAAAAATTAATCAGGAATGTATATTTCCTTCGTTGGAAAAATTAATATCTCTTCCGAGAGCCTTTTCTCCAGCTGAAAACATAGTAACTGAAAAGATGCTCATAGTAAAAAAAAAATAAACACATCAGATTTCTTTGATCAAACTAGAAATACTTCATAAAATATAGTCACAAAAATATCTTAAGTGAAAATAAAGTTTAAAAAAGATTCAAGAACTTGATCCATAGTCCACGTCACGTTGCTCAAATGCTACGAGTATTCGTATAGAATATTTCGAAAAGAAATTTTCCACCTACGTAAAATGAGTCTTCGTCGATGGAATGGACGGTGATAAATTTATTATTGGTAGATAATCGTTGTAACGTGGCAGGTGTCGGTGGAATCGCGAAACGATTATTCGTATTATCTTGTGTCAGAACTACGAAGGTGGCGGTGGGTCTCCAAGTTCGGAAATGGAACAAGCCATGCTGGGAGTATTACGCACCACCAGGGATCTTCGCCAGCAACTCTGCGCGACGACGATGGAGCAAGCGGGTGATCTCGGGCAGGTAACCAAAGCGGGCCAAGAACTTGTGTCAACGATCAGAAATCTCGCTTTGGCTAACGACATAAATCGCCTCCAAGAGAGCAGCGACAGATTTCACGAGTACATCGACCACATCCTCGAAGTAAGTGTCTCGTTCTGATTTACGATCGATTTCGTGCAGAAAGCAAGCTTGTTTTCGTACTTGAAGTGTTTTCGTTAGATTCGAAGCTCGAATCGATTCTCCTCGCCTCGTGGTTCAATGATATCGACGAAATCGGATATCGCGCGAAACTACGACTAAACAATTTTGAAACCGAACTGAAAGCTACCAACACGCGCACAGTGATTCGAACGATCTTCAATCGAGGACAACTCGTCGATTCTTATTTATAATCCATCGCTTACTTATCGACAGGTGTGCAAAATGCTGAGACACGTTGCGCTTTCGGAATCGTTGCAAGTTTCAGCGAAATTTACGGAAATTAATTTGAGAATATACGGTCCCCAAGTGGTGACAGCGGCGCATACGTTGGCAAGGCATCCTACTAGTAAAATCGCTAAGGAAAATCTGGAAGGTAAATTGAAGCGCATCTGGAAACACAGCTTGTCCTATTTGAATTTTCGATTCTTGAATTATCGTCTGGGAGTACGTTACCGATGGAACCCTACGAGTATTGAAACTAAAATCTTGAAACTGTGTACACAATTGCGGGTACAGCTTCGAATTAAATAAAATCGCACCGATAAATTAAGTTTCTCTCGTACATTTCAGTATTCGCCGATATGTGGCAATGGCTCATGACCGATGTAACCGCAGTAGCGAAAGATGTGCTCGAATTGAATCAGAATCGACCAGAGAAACAAGTGTACATGTCCTTGCCGCGGCCTGGAGTAAGTAAACTTTTAATATCTTATCCTTTCGTTAGTTCGCGTTCATTTTATAACGAATCTTGAACGGTTGAATAATCTTCTGTTCGTTCTGGTTCGTAACACGTACCGAGTATAATTTAGTACGATTTTTGTAGTACTTATTTTGTACGAAGACTTATAATGTCTATGAAATTTGGGTTCCGCTTTCATCAACTTTGTAAATTTCTCATAAATCGGTCCTCGAAATATGCGAAAAACTTGCAACTATTGGAATAAATCAAAATCTGAAAACGTTTCTGTTTACTTCTAAAAGATTCGAGACTCGACTGTTTTGTGTTGCGTCAATATCGCATGACTTTTCATTCGAATCGTATACGATGATTATCTACCGGTTAAACGATATTATAAAAAGTATCGCGATACCATTTCTTACGCGAAATGATCAAGGTGGCCCGAACGAGCCTGGTCGCTGATCTACGCTGTGTATTGAGCCCGGTTCGTGAAAACTGTGCAATGCCCAGCACCCAAGCCGAGCGGTAACTCGGACGGTTGGCAAAGTGTTAATTAAATCTAGCCTGAATTCTCTGACCAGGTCCTGCGTCTATTTTCAGAAACACGGCACCACGAGCAAGCCGCTGAAACCGGTGAGATTGGACAGCGAGGAGCAAGCAAAGATCGCGAAAGCCGGCCTTGAGATGAAGCTGATCACATCGGAGATGGACGCGGAAACGGAGAAGTGGCAGGAGAGCGGTAGCACCCTGGAGGAGAACAACGACATCGTAAAACGCGCGAAGAACATGTCCTCGATGGCGTTCTCGATGTACCAGTTCACCAGGGGCGAGGGCGCCCTGAAAACCACCCAAGATCTGTTCACCCAAGCTGAGTATTTCGCCGAGGAGGCGAACAGATTGTACAAGATTGTGAGACAATTCAGCTACCAGGTACGTGTCACTTACCGAGACTTCGTACATCGAAATTGCAAAATGATACACATTTTTAATTGGACTGATGTTGAGATGCTATGTATATACGTGCGCACACGTACAGTGACTTCTGTACGTACACGTATACATGTACATCGCCCTTTATTTACGATCATTCTTTTTTACCGTTGTTTATTATTACACGGATTCTATACTGGACTTGATTCCGAGTTTTTTGATCCTTGCTATATTGGAGATATTTTTCCTTGAATTTCGCTATTGAGTTTCATTTTTACGTAATTGCGACGCCAGAGCCACGTCAAATCCAAGCATCGCCTCGACTCGATTTCATCGAAGAACGGAGTCGAAATTCATCTAATCGTCGAAATCGTTAGCGTCGTCTCGAGAAACGAAAATCAAAATCATTTTCCTTCGATTTACTAACACCGGTGATGGTTATACGCGTACGAAACGTATTGCATCGCACCGATTCGATCGAATTTACCGACACGGTTCGTCAATTTTTCAATAATGGTAAAAATTTCGAAGTAGCGTCGAATTATACAAGTAACATTGCAAATGGATTCGAGGTGGCTCCGGTGTGAGTTATTAGCATTAGACATGTTCGAATTAACACGTTTGCTGCCCTTTCGACCCTCCTAGCTAGGCCGAATATATATAGTTACCTGAAACCATTTTGATCTCTTTATACTCTTCTTGAAAGAAATCAACAAAAACGCTAACCTTGTAATATATTCTGTATTATGAAACCCTTTTTTGACCCTCGCTCTTTGAATGCCTCCATCCAGGTAACTCTTTCTCTCTTTACTTTAGACCCTTGTTGGGCTCATAGAGATCATCTTCACCTTGTACAGATCGTTCACATTGCCGTGCATACCGCTCGTTTTTCTGCGAATTCATTGTTCCAGTTGCTGTTAAGTGTTGTCGTTTCTCTTACATCACTACACGTTATTGTTACATACTTATTATACGCAAGTGTTGCTATGCAAGATCATGACACCTAGTATGATCACCCTAACAATCGTTTCTTTTGAATGACGTAGCGTAACTACACCTATTTTCTTTTACCAAAGAAGAAAGCACGTTGTTGCAAGGAACGGCCAGTTTCTATAGCGACTACGACAGTAAAATAATTTTCCGTTGGTTAATCGATTAATTAAGAACAGGCGTCAAATGCGCCGCCTCTCGTACTGGGAAAATTAATCGACTCATGGAGACGAATATCGTAATTGGATAAGAGTGTGAAACTGAACGAACAGTAACATGCTACAAATTCACACGATATAAGTGCCGAAAGTAAACCGAAGTATTCTTCTTGCGTCAAGTTTCATACGATCGAAATTTGAAACGACGAAGAATATTCGAACCTTCTTTTTCACTGTTAGTTTATTATTTAGGACTAGATGAACGAATCACATTCAAGTTTATAATACTTACCACGATTTATTTGCACTCGCGATAAAAAAAAAAAAAAAAAAGAGAAAGTATTTGCCGATGCAACGTCAATTAGCGATTAAAGTTTTCCAAGAACGTGATTCTCGTTTCAAGAATTAGACAAACTATCGTTGAATTCTCACTCGTCGCGCCATTGAATTAACTACGATCATTATTTTGTTGGTAAATCTATTTTGTGTACATACATTTATGACTTTTTTGTGTACGATTAGTAAGGTGTGTTTTAGATGCTACGGGAATGCTTCCGTCTGTGGACGACGTCTATGTGCATTGTGGTCCCCCTCCTTCCACTATCTGGGGCATGACTATTAATGTCTCAGTTTTTGCCAGCTTCCGATTCCATTGTTCATAAAAATCAATACTATTATTAACCGACAGCTAAGGTGAAGTTACCGCACTTGTTCGCAATGCATCATACTCATTGAAACAAATGTATTCATAAACAGCAATACATCACTGACCAGAGAATTGAAATTGAACAATCTGCAAAATTTCTAAAATTCATGAATCCATTAAATAATCACGATGATGCACACGTGCATCAAGATGCGACGATGCACACGTTAAACTGCCAGCACGATGAAATGTACCATCGTTGCCGTGAAACTAGAACGTTTAAAAATTAAATAAAGTTCTGAAGAAAATACACATTGGTACGATTATCGTATCGATTTTTATTTAAAAAAAAATTCATTCGAAAATCTGAAATTTGAGTAATAATTCCCAAGCAGCGTTGCTTTCATTTTATGAATCGTTTGTTTCAACTTCGTCTTGGCTGTACTCACTTTTGCAAAGTTCAGTTTAATCTTAAGAGTGGTTTGATTGTATAACATTCGAGAAGCTTGCAAAAAACAACAAGGTCTGTACTATTTCACTGTCATTCACACAGTCACTCTCTAATGTTCTTCTCAAACTATTTACACTTTCCGTTCAATCTTTTGCATTGTGTTCTATTAGGACGGATAGAGAATCTTTTTGTTAACTTATTAGATGCAATCTTACAACTATCCAAGATTCGTATTTTAAAGTATTTATTACTAGTCGACGAACAAAGAATAGAATCAGGCATTGCTTTGAAGAGTTATTTAAAAAAACGCTACATATATATGAAGAATAATTTCGCAGGGCAAATGTGATTGGTGGTTTTCAACGATTATTTAAAATACGATTAAACTCTTTTTCAACCAAAAAACACATACAATACTAATGGTTGTTAAGAAAAATTATTCTATACGTCTGTATGATCGTTTCCAATTTTAATCAAATTATTATTAAAAAAAAATAATTTAATTGCAATTTATCGTAGATAACCCGAGTTTAATAGAATTGAAATTTTGTATCTAAGCAACTGGAAATAACTTTTATACTCTTGTAACCATATTCATAGTGACTCACGAAATTGATCAAATATTTTCTTTTATTATACTTTTTATTTAATCAACATATAATAGCTGATTATATACATTTTTGAAAACGTATTTGACATACTTAATTCAAATTTTTACATTGATTAAAAAAAATACAAGACATGAAGAAAATTTATTGGAACAATAATTAAACACAAATGTAAGGTTTCCATAAGGTTTCTGCATCGTTCAAGACTAATTTCATTTCATTGTTTTATTATTTGATTTACTATTTTAGAGTGGCTACTCAAATTCCATAGAAAATCGTTGGAGACAAATAAAAAGAGTTGCTAATTTTAAAGAAACAAATTCAAATTTATCATTATTGTAGGAAATTGTATTGAAACAATGTAATGAAATTTATCTTAAAAAATTTTTTAAATTTATGAAAAATGTGCTGAAAAGAATTCAAATTATTATCAACTCCTTATTGTTCAGATAAATACTTCCTTTCAGTATTTCTTATGTCTTACATTTTTTTTATTAATGTAAGAACTCAAGCTATGTATTCCATACTTTTCCAAAAACGTATAGTGAGTGATTAGATATTGATTAAATAAAAGAAAGTATTTGATAAATTACGTGACTTATCAATTACTATCAGCTTCAATCAATATAATATTTCTGTCTTAAATTTTGTACACTCGATTAATATCTAAATGAAAATTGTGAGATGTAATTACGTCAAAATTTTACATATTCCTTAACTGTGTAATTCAGCACAACGCAACTATTGTCGCTCTTTATTAAATTTTGTATGGCATATGCATACATATGTGTGTATACTTGCTCGAATCGTTGTAAACAGTACACGAACGCGTTTGCCTCGCGATACGAATGACGACGTAAGTTTGTATACAATGTTGCATGGGCGTAGGTACCAGGGGGCCCGCACAAGAAAGAACTTCTGGAAAATCTCGATCGTGTGCCGACATACGTCCAGCAGCTCCAGTTTACCGTGAAGAACCCCACCGTTGGAAAAGCCGCCACCTTCACGAAAGTCGATAACGTAATACAAGAAACAAAGAATCTGATGAACGTGATTTCGAAAGTGGTCACCACATGTTTCGTCTGCGCCACAAAGGTAAGATACGCACACGTGTCGATCTACTCTAACCATTTCTCTGTGTCGCACACAAAAATTCAAGTATCAATTGCACAGATTACGATTTTTATTCACCTTACGATTTTGTCTTTTGTTCAGTATCTTTAAGTTTTAATTTTGCGCTCGAGAACGGGAGAACGTTCAGTCTTTGCTCTTTGTGATATTTTTTCAATTAGTAGATCAAGCAATTATAACTAGTTTCATCGTACAATATTAATGTTATCGATACTCCATTAAGTTCGATGTTAGATTCGATAGATTCGAAGACTTAGCTTATCGAGCTCACGAGGAAGGATTGAACAATACTTTTTTATCATAGCTAGCTTTGTGTCAGCAGGAGATGTTTAAATTTTTTATAAACGTATAGCTGTGCGTAAAACTTTGAAATCGTAAACAGTTTATTCTGTGCGAATATTTGTCGTAAGATAATCGGTACCAGTGTGAATTCATTTTGTTTCATCGTTCCGATAAGAGAATAGAAGCTTACGTATTTTACCGATGCATGGGCAATAATAATTATATATATATTATATTAGAGCAGTGATTCTTAATCTTTTGAAACGCGCCTACAATATAACAGAAAATTCTTCATCTTTTCGAGCTCCGGAAACAATTGGAGCTAAAAATTCTGGCACGGTCCTTAATCGTGAATAATAATCATAGAAATTGTATAAAATAAATATTCAATAGATCAAATCTATTGCGCAACCTTTCACGTCACAGCGGTGAAGAATCACTGTGTTAGTATTCTGTGTGGCAAAAAGTGCATCTTGTGCTGCTACCATTATTTTCGTTGCAATTTCTTTACCATTGAAAAATATCCAAATTCCTCAAAAATTATGTAAGTGAATCGATGGAATAATGCACAAGAATCAGAATAAAAACTCAAACTCCTAAACTTTTTCATTGCAAGAGTATATCACCTAACACCGATAGGTTGTATTTAATTGGGCAACTTATACAATCGTATTCTACTTAAATAATAACCAAGTACTATTGTGTGAAGAAGCAAGAACCCCAGATTTTCTTTCCCAAACTGTGCATATTTGTTTACATCTATCTCAAGTATTATTCACATCTATCACGAGTATTTGTGTACATAAAGAAATATTAATTTATTGGAAAAACAAGTTATCCAAAGTATCTTGGTAAAACAGATTTGAAAGTTGTGACCTGAAGCAAAAAGACAAACAAATATTGAAGATAAATATTTACCTTACCGATATCTTGAAATTGATCAAAAACATCGAAGATTTTAGAAGTATTGACTTTAAAGAAAAGTAGAAAAATTATACAGCAAAAGTAAAAAATTATTGCATATATTTAAAATACATTTACTCTATACGTGTTTCAAATTTCGTACAGATTGGTTCATCAGTGTGGAAGTTTTTAGAGACGTGAACTAGGAAAATGTAATTTGGAGAAAATCAGCGTTAAAGTTGAACACCGCGACTCTACGGTTTCATCTGTGCAAGCAACTATGTATACTGTGACAAAGTTCGTTACTGAAATTCAACGATTACTTTAATCATTTAATTACTTTGATTAAAAGTTAAGCAAGCGCTCCACATCCACCGAGCGTTCCGACTTTATTTGCTCGCGGTTGGCTTTCAATCGCCTACAATTTCCCAAATTTGCCGGATTTCAATCTAATCATTTATAAATGTGTTTCCGACTTACGAAACTTCAAGGAAATGCAACGAAACAAAGTTTAATTTATAAACGACTATAGTAAAAGATACCCTTAATCATTTTGTACCTCTCAAAACTGATTTGAATTCTCTGATAAACTCTCTGAAAATAATGTAAAAAAATGATTTGCTAAATTACTTGCGATGACGATTAGATCTCACCACAACCACCACGTTACACTTCTGCCACAAACTTCTAAAAAAAGTTCATTCTGAACTTCGTACGCGTTACTGTACAAATGTTTTCATCTCTCTAGACAGCTGCCCGTAATGAACGCTCACACTTGGTTATTATTTATATAAAAAACGAACACAAAGTTTGACCTAGGTTAACCAATCAACATTGAATTCGATACAATACTCAATCTTAACGTCTCCGTAAATGTTACGTTTGTTCGATCGGCTTTTGAAAATATTTAATTATCCATAGAGATATTATTCTTCTCGTTTTCGTTGAAATTTCTATCAGTAGCGCCTATCTCGTTTATTTTTGTCACTGTTTGTTCTTAGATCGATTCTCATCTCCGAAGATGATACAAAACTGAGTAACATTCGTCTCGTTTGCACAGGCGAAAGCTTCTACCGAGCGCGGTTCCATTTTAATATTTATTAACCGATAAAGGTCTATCACCGGTGTCTAAATCACCGCTAGGTGAATATTCGCACAGGAGGAACGTAAAAGTCGCAACGCTATCATATCACGCCTAAAGTGTGTACATGTCCTTCCATGTATTCATCGAATAGCACAATGTCACCATGCCGCAGTACGTGGAGCTCAGTCCGACAACGGTGCCTGGCCTAGGCGAAGAGGATTGCTTGTACCCAGTTAGTCCCCAATTGCTACCATCGACGAGTCCCTACGTGCAGCCCCATCCCTTAACCTCTGCCCAATTACACGGTATTTTGAGAGGACCTGGCCTGAACTTCCCGCTCTTCAATACCAACACCCTACCACTACCGAGTTCCACCAGTGGCTCACGTAATTCCGCTTCCTTCGTTCATCCCTCTGTCCTACCATACTCGTCGACCATCCACACGACCGGTTGTGGACCACAGGCACCGTATTGCCTACAGAATCTTCAGCTACTGCAGCTACAGTTGCAACAAGCGCAGCTGCAGCACCTAAGACACACCACTCTACCGAGATAACACAGACTCTCGTTGCACCGTGAAGGTCGCATGTGTTCTCGTGCGCAGCCACGATGCTACATGCGCACGCCGAAGCACTGTTCTTTCTTTTGCACAGGTTCGACTTTGGTTTCCACTTCTTTTTGTCGTTTCTTTTTACATTTTGATTTTGTTTGCCGCTTACGACGTGTTGCTTTCGACGGCGTTGTCGTTATTACACGTTTGTTCTTGGTAACGCGATTGGCCGAGGGTGAATGATCGAATTACGATCGATCGAGCGACACGTCTCATGGGAAGTGACTTTTCCAAGGGGCGAGCTTCCATCCGTGGAAACACAGGGTTCTGTAACTACGAACTGGGTTAATCAAATTTCATGGTTTCGATGAAACCGAGACGAAACTGAATTCACCGTTCTCGAATTAATCTTTCGACGTGAGCGTATTCCGTTTCAAGAAGATTCCAATTAATTATTTGTACACGGTTGAATCTGATCGATGTTACTCGAGAAATTTATCGCGATATTTGCGGTTCCTCGAACGAAATGAAAATCGAATATTCTTATCTCGGATACCTTTCAGAAATTTGCGTTTCTCTTTTGTCTTTGGATTACTTGTTACGTACCTACGTACGTTACGAATCGTAATTGAGAGAAATTTCAATCGGTTGTTTATTAAATCCACATGGTCGGAGGATATAAATTAAATTTATTTTTGTTCGACAAAATGTCGAGAAACAGTGCAAAGATTAAAATGTGATAGAGCGTAACTAGCTTGAACGGAATTTAAATATTGGGTCAATTTATCGAGTTCGATGAATTCAGTCTCTTATCTAGTTTATTGGGTGTCCCTCGCGAAGCAATTTATCTGTAATTAATTATTGAACCGTCTATTTGCAGGTATTGATCGATCGTTTTCAGTCATTTGCGTTCGTCTAGTATTTTTTCCTTTACTTCTTATGGCTATTTTCATGGAACATTTTACGCGTAGGCATTTCTGTCGCTGTAGTGAACTGGCCTGAATATTTTCTTACTGTATCTTTGCAGACATTTTGATCGCAACAGCTTTGCTTCGATTAACAAGTTACACGGTGACAATATATGTACAACATAATCCACAGCACGAAGGTGAACTGATAATCGATCTACTGTTTTCAGCTGTCTTTACAGGAATGGGCGCAATGCAATGTTCCGTAACAAACTTCATTTCTTTTTTTTTTTCTATTCGTGTTACGGTCTGATATACCGAGAACTACAGAAAATAACGCTTACTTTAATATACTAAAATAATAATTACGAATTACTTTCTCAAACATCAATTTGTAGAGTAATAACATTTCGTACATTTTTAATATCGTTAAGGTATTCTTATGCGATAAAGTACCTAACAATGCTGTTTACTTCTCTCGATGGTGGGACCGTTAATAATCGCGTCAACGACGTTTTCGAAGAAGTTTACACGCAACTAAAATAACTGGGATAATTAATATCTAGAAAGCTAACATGTCGTACGAAAGTATTTTGGAAATAAAGCGCAATAGCTCCGAGTTTATTTAAAGTTCTCGTAAAAGAGATATTTATCGCGGTGGAACGTCTCTTTTTCATTCCAAGTTCTATAGTAAAACATTGCTCTATAACGTTTAAAATATATAAAGTGCCAAAAGTCTACCAGTAAAGACATATTAATATCAACAATCAAATCTAATCTTTCGCTCGAAACGGATTCCTATTCATACATTAATAACCGAAATAAACCCGTTTATAAATTCGTGAAAATATAAAAATATTGTACAATTCGCGAAACTTTAGTAGGTGTTTATACAACAAAGTAGAACGAGTAATAAATACTAATAAATCCGATTTCGCGCGAACAATGAAATCGTACACGAACTCCAAAATATTTCTCGTGCGACGTTTGAAACGAGAGGGGAATTATAGTTGGAACAAAAGCTTTTGGCTTCTCGAGGTCACTTTGTTTTCGCCACCTGTCTCGGTTCTTATTACATACGCATCGTAGATACGGTAACTCCTCGATAAAAGACATAGTTTCGGGTCCGCGGAAAACTTTTTAAGGAGGGACTGTCGCGAATTTGTCGCTAGAATCGATATCTTGTATCTCGAGACCCAATCATCTGTGAACCTATGAGCGAGTGCAATTGCAAGCGCGAGTGCAACTGCAAGCACGGATCGTGTTCCGGGCGATCGGTGACGCCGAACTTCAAAGCGACGTCACACGCGCATTGGCGTAACAACGCTAATATACAAATTGGCAACTTTTATATTTCTCATTGTATCTTCGCGAAAGTATTATCGATGGATTGATAAATTCGTTCTCCCAATCGAAATGAGACCAAACTCGGCCGTATTCGGACAATGTTCGCTTACACGTTGCACAAATCATTTCCAAAGCTGACACGTCGTACGATCAAACTTATCGAACAGTACAGTACTATGTTGCTCGATAAGTTTTATCGAACGACAAAACTTAGCGAACAACCTATTATTTTGGAAATAAAACACAATAATTCCAAGTTTATTTAAAGTTCTCAACAGATATTTATCTCGATGAAAACGTTTCTTTTTTATTCAAAGTTCGATATTGCAGTAATTGCAATGGTACAAATACTCGTACAAATTTACGATCCGTTTTTATCTCCACCAGTTCTAAGAATTGACTTCGCGGTATATGCAGCCTCGACGTTTCCTATCTAAACTAAATAAACGTATCCGAATCGAGTATCGTTATCTCTCTCGCACTGGATATTCCTCGTTTCGACTGTTTACCCATCCCGAGGCGAGCGAGAATTCCTGGATCATCCACATCCCGTGATAACCGTCCAGATATGATCCCGAGACCCATGAGCCCGACACTACTGTACATTCAACATCGCCTAATTAAAAACAATCCGGACACGGTCGTGTTCGATCCAACTACCTTCCGAGAAATCTGCCAATCCATCGAAACGTGCTCTGGCGACGATAAAACGAGAAGTACGGAAAGTTACTATCGCTTCGATACGCTTTGAAATTCGATCGAGTTTTCGAGTTCACGGTAGCCGATCGTTCGAACCGAAAACTATACCCACAGTGGCGCGGGACGATTCGGTGCGTTTTAACGGGGGAGGGCACGCGACGTTTTATCGAGGAGTTGGACGATCTTCGATTCTCCTCTTAGCGCTACTCGTATTTTTCTTTTCCCTCCTTCGAGTCAGTGACGAAACGGAACGAAGTGGTCCTCGAGCAAGATCTTTCGCCTCGACTGTAGCATCCCCTTGCGCGACTAGGGAAACTTGAAAGTCGCTCGAAGCTCCGATACTGAGCACCCGATAACCTGCTGTTTTGGGCTTCTGTATTTCAGTACAACCTGGATTTCCGAGGTCTGTCGGCGCATGGGGCCGGCGGCTCGCCGTACAGGGGCGGAGAGGGTGCGGGCGCCGACGGCGACGGTGGCGGTGCTGGTGTCGACGGCAGCAAGACGGGCTCCGCCCCCGGCAGCGACCCGTCCGTCTGACAGTTTGGGATGGCCCGACGGGCCAAGGGGGACGCTCGCCGCACTCGGGTTTCCTTTCTGCTTTTCTAGGAAGAACCTCGCCTGCCCCAGCGAAGCGTACACGTCGAGCTCTCGCGGACATCACGACAAGATCCGCCGGTGCTCGTTGAACGAACATTTACCGTATTTCGAAGGGATATCACGCGCCAATGTCGCCCACCAAACAAATCGCTCCCACGGTTTCTAACCGTTCGCGCACGAGGCTTGTTTGCTACCGAAAACCTCGAGAAAATCCTTCGAGTCGTAAAACTCATCTGGAACGGAACATTTTTATACACTTCGTCTTCACGAGTTTACACGCTACAAGAACGTAATATTTCAATTCCAATTCGAAGTCCAAACCGCGAAGTTTTTCCGAATGGAAAACAGTACACCGGAATTAGATGGCGACCGAGGATCTATTCTCGAGTCCAAAGAGTTAAATGTATACGGTAGAAAGGACAGTTTGGCATCAACGGATCGACGATGGATGAAATTGGCTTTGGTAACGTTCGAGGCTAACGTGATGGTTCCTTTGGAAAAATGGGACGCGTGTAGATGTCACGGACGCTACGATTTCTCGTACAATAATTCATACAGTCGATACGAACGTTTGGCCGTTGGCTGTTAAGTGTTACGTTCGAGGTTTCGTTTTATGTACAACCTATCTCACGGTATTACGACGAAGCCATACAAGAAACATTCCTACTCGACGTAGGATAGCTGCGACAAATCGTTACCTTCGCGACCTCTATTAGATTCTTAACACGTTAAACGCCATGTCAGTTTTCTTTACTCGAGGGTGTCCCCGATATTCGTTACGATTTGTAGGGTAGAGAGTCCAAGTGTTCGATAATTTATCGATGTACTTGTTACTTTGTATTAATAGGTTGTTCGATCAATTTTGACGTTCGATAACACTTATTCAACAGTACTGTTCAATGTAGTACTGTTCGATAAGTTTGATTTAACTGACAAAACTTATCGAACAACCTAGTATTGCCAACGACAGCTATTTAAAAGTTTACAAGTATTAGAGTTTGCGTCTTGTAAACGTTTTGGAGAGTTGTAACTTTGGAGTACCGATCCCCAGGGACCACCATGGCGTTTAACGCGTTAATATGTTAACTATCGTCATAAACAAACACTAAGAACCTTCTGCACGTCTCTAAAAGGGACAAATTTTCCCAGTCAGGAAAATGTCCCTGGATGGAGGTCAGATTTAGAATTTTTGCAAAAGTTATTTCATTGTTGGTCAAGATTTCGCCTTGCTATCGTGAAAACGCAATTTATGGTTGGAAAGTATCGTTGGAATATCTCGAATACTTTATCGGGCGAATTGGAGTTTTTTAACGTTTTATTGCCACGCGAACGCGCACGAAGCACGATATTCTTCGCGATTAAGAAATTAATTTATCGCTTGAAAATATTGCCACCTCTTCGGGGATAAATTATTTTGTAGAAAATAAACAAAAGTTCAAACCGATATCGATTCGTGACATCCACGGATCTTGCGACGATGTCGTCAGGTTGTTCGATAAGTTTTGTCGTTCGATAAAATTTATCGAACAACCTAGTATCATTGGAAAACTTAAAACGAATATGAAGTCCCTATTGTAGCGGTTACCTTTATGTTGCAATGTTCAATGTAAGTTAAAGAGTAAAGATACATTACTCGACGCTACGGTAAATCCTACTTCGACTAGCTTTTATCATATTATTGAATACATATATCGTATTATAAGAGTAACAAAAAAATCGACCAGCAGTCTTTTCGACTGTGTGCCTTGATAGTTTTTAAAGATGTTGATCGATGAAGGATATCATGGTGAACGTCTTGGCTAAACACGTTTCGTTTCTACTGTCTGTATCGCCTTATTTGTTCGTTACACGATTTTCATTTAGATAATACTTCGCAAAAATTTAGATACTGCAAAGATTATAGTACGTCGTCTCTTACGTAATTACGTAGATCGTCGATTTTGTAATATTTCGCGTTTCGATTTCAATATTATTTGTTTCTCGTAAAATGATTTATCTCGTTGATGCCAAATTTGAAAGATTCTACCGTACCTTTGAACGAAGTGTTTAAAAATATAAGGTTCGGGCAAGATCGAGCGGTACGACTTGAAATATTATCGAGATTCTCGTCTTGTACGCGTATCTCGATCTTCGTATTTTATTTACCGTACCGTGGCAAAGAGAACAAGAAATAGTAAATCGTAACACGAGTCCCTTCGAAATACAAAAAATTGTTCATTCGGTGAATAAATTTCAACCGATTTCCTCCGAGAACATCTTCGAAAGAGCACAAATTCTCGAAGCTTTATTTCGTTTCTAAAATATTTAACAACGAATACGAAATGTCGTTCTTCTCAAAGGTAAACCAAAATGAACGTCGATCGAAATTTTCATTGCAAACTCGAAACGAGAGAACAGAACTAAGTGTCACGCGGCCGGTCGATCGGCACCGCGATCGAGAAATTGAACGATCCGATCGCGGGATCGTTTACGGTACATTCGAAGCGTGGCGAATTCGTGCGCCAACGATTGATCTTTGAGAACGCTTTCTTTTCAAAAGTGATCGTTAAATCGTCGACGTGTACGTTTCATTTGTAATTGCTTCGAGCACGAATCACGTGCTCGAGCGATTAGTTTACGGTACACGTTTCTGCGTTGCTCAATATAGAAATATCGCGGGCTTTCCGTGCGAATTACACCGCGTAACAAAAGCGACGTTAACTCGCTGAACGTGACTGCCATGAAACACGACGAGAACCAAGGAAACCGACGACAAACGCAGCCATGCTTTTTACACGAAAAAAAAAAAAAAAAGAAACGCACGCGTCCCGTTCCGAGCGAATCGTTCGTTCGAAGAACGTTCGCGATTACGGTCCTCGAAAACTCCAATTCTTTGTTCGAGTTATCCTCTCGCGGTGGTTTCCACTGTTCGACGATCGACGATTCCGATGTGATTCCGTCTCGTTGAATTTTCGAACGCGTTCGTCCCTTTGTTCGATCGAAATGGAAAGATTGTTCAAGGAACGGTCGGTCGAGCGATCGGGTCAAACTTCGAAAAATCGATGCGTACGTTTGAACTGTAATCGCCTCGTAATCGCGATCCAATCGACGACTAAGACACGAATTCTACGTCACTCGGAGCACACGATCCTAGCGAATACTTTTACAATTTGAGTTTCACCGTGCCGAGTATACCGAACAAACGCGAACAAACGGACACGTGGAACGTGGATTCGGTGATCGTCGTACGCACGATGAAACTCGACACATTCGGTGGCAATAACACGGCCGTATCGACGAGAATCGATGTCCGTTGCGAACAGGTACAGAAATCGCTTTACCCAGCTTGAACACGGAAGCTACCGTTTCGTCGAAGCAATAATCAGCGCTACTTAGGCTCCTTTCGTCGTACGGCAGTTTGTAAGTCGCGCTAGTGTAACGTTTCGTCGCCGTTCCTGACTGACCGTTAACGATCCACGGGAAAAGAGAAACGTTCCAACGGGTTTGTAACACGAAACGCGAACGGAGACTCGAACGGCGGCGAATGTTCATATCGAAACGCGTCTCGCGGCACGTTTCGTTGGTCGTTAACGACGAATTTGACACGAGCTCTCGTAACCACGATTCGGAGCGACAAACACGGACAAAATCGCTCCGCGCGTAGGAATTCCTCTTCCATGTAGGAAAGTTGGTGCAACGACAATAATTCGGACCGACGATCGGAGTGCCTTTTAGGGGGTGAAACATTTAGAGGCCAACTTCCATTTACGCGTCTCACCAACTTCGATCTTTAAAGAATTCCGAACGTGGCGGAGCGACGATTCCCTAGGTCGCGTCAGTCGTTAACGCGGCGTGCTGCGAGAACGTACAACGTTTCTCGACTATTTTTCTTTTCAACGTCCAACCACGACGCGATCGATACATACTTCGCTAATTAGGCGCTACATCGGCAGGATACTATACACACGAATAGAGCAAATCCTGCTTGCACGTACATATGTACATATCCGGTCGTGCGTGGAGAAGCGTGGAATCCGAAGTCTCGAACTGTTCGCGGTGTCGTCTTCGTTGCAAATATGTCGAGTCGTTGCCGTAGGGAATCGTAAAGAAATCCCGTATGGATTGACACGAGATAGGAGCGCGAAGAGACAATGTCGACCGTGACGGTTGACACCGTTCGAAGCTTCTAGGGTGTGAACCGTGTCCTTTGGAAAAACGATTCGACGTTTTATCCGCTGTCTCGGGACGTCTTGATACCGTGTCGCGTTTCGAGACGTCGAGAAAAGATATCTAACGTGTCACGATATCGCTGTGGGTCACCGTATCGGGACAAAATCGATCGATCTTTTAAGATCTCTCGAGGAACTTTCCTCGTCTCTTCGCTCGGAAAGGCCACGCGTTTTCGAACATTTCGAGAGACGAGCCGTCGACCCGACGCGAGATAAAACTTGGCGAAAGATCGTGCGCTACTCTGTCTCTCGAATTTCTCGAGAGAAGGAAAATTCGAAAGAGCGATCGATTCGAGCCCGATTCCGGTCACTTCGAGACGAGACCTTCGGTGACGAATGGGACAGCACCGTTTCGATTTGCATCGCGTTTCACGGCTCCCTACGGTGGATTCGTTCGTTCGTTCGCTGTGAAGAATTTAGCGAAAGAATCAGATTCCGCGCTATCCACGAAACGAAAGGAACCGTTTACGAGAGACCGTTCGTTTCACGCTTTCTGCACTGGAGCACCGTAGTCCGGACAAATCGACGCCTAAAGCTGCAGCAGTTTTGCGATTCGTTGAATCACCGAGCACACGGCTTAACACGATGGGGCAGGAAATGGTCGTTGAGGGTGACCTGGGTGCGGCAGCAGGGCGGTCAGGGACGTACTTTGTGGCAAAGACACCTCGGCTCGCTGATCGAAATCTCGCGGTTCGAGCACCGTTAGACTTCAAGATCGACCGACTGTTCGATTCGATGGTACGCGTGACGCATTTTTCGCCCAATGCGAAACTCGCGTCGTCGAGTCGGGTAGCCCGGCGAACATTGTCGGAACGAAGCTTCCTTCGTAGTGCCACAAAAGATACACGATCGTTGTCGTAATACGTCTTTGAACCCGCTGACGAAACGAACCGATTATCTTCCAAACAGAGATAGAGATCAAGGGAGACGGACAAACGATGTTTACCGATTCTGACAAATCAGTCCGCGTCGAAGTTGCTCGAAAACTCGTAGCCGACGAACGCGAACGTACGCGCGCAAAGAAACCTTTCGTTTCTATTTTAAAGGAGACACATCGCGTGGAAACGATTAACGTACACGTCGACCGTGTACCGGTTGAACGCGCGACGTTCACCGACGTTGATCGATCGCGATGTACACGAACAACGATCGAAATCGAAGTGTTCTTTGCGCGCGCGCAAACGTCAACGACTCTTTCGCGTAGCCTCTTGTGAACGTCGGCCGATAATTCGTTGCGATTAATTTAAGAGCGATTCTCGCGATACTCGCGAGTAACCGATCGCGCGACGAAACGTTCCCGGACAAACTCGTTACTTCGTACAGATACGAGACGGAGTGTCCGGGAACGGTCTCGAGTCGGGCTTTCGGGAAGAAAATTTCAAGCGATCGTACGTATTCTAAAGCGTCGCCGAAGTCGAGCTCGACGAACGGCGACACGAACGTAAATACGTCTGTACATACAGCATTAAGCTCGTTAAGCTCGCGCGAGAATAACGTCGACCAGTCATGCATTTCTCGTACTTACAGGTATATAGAAGATCGATTCTGTATGTATTATACAGAGTTGGCACAAAGAATGTGAAACGGGCCACTTTCGTCGACGTTGCAAAAAAAAAAAAGAAAAGAAAAACGAAACGAAAGCGTTAGGCTCGCGATGTAACAGCCGATCGTGGATGTTCTCTTCGTCGAGAGAGAGAGAGAGAGAGTCGACCTTTCTTTGTCAACGACCGCGGATCGGCCCTTTCGGTCGACGCGTAACGTAACTTTCGAATCGGCGTCGTCAACGAGGCGCCAAAAACCGATAAACGAGGGCCTCGCAAAGGAGGACACTAACGATGTCCTCGAGATGTTCCTAGAGTGTAATTACGCGGATCCGCGTTCCGTGAAGCGTATGCGTAACCTCGCAGGAATGTAATACCAACGTGTTGTTATAAGTTGTAACACGTACGCGACGCGTTTGTACAAACTCTGTATCATACCTTATCGCGGTCTTTAGTGTATAGAGTTCGTCGGTTAAGGGGTTAAGCTTAAGTTTTTCTTTTTGTATAAAACGGCACAAATATTTTGTAAGGTGAGCGGAGGCGAGTTTTGACGTAAGCGTTCAGTTTCTATCGTTATCCGATCGCGTCGGTAGTGGGCCAGCTAGAAACCAGCTAGAAACGATCCGTGAAAATCGATTGCCAGATCTTCGGGATCGCGCGAGCGTATTATCGATCCTCGACTTTTTCATCGAAAGTTCACCGGTTTTTAATAATCGCGAGTCGTCGAGGAATTTCCCAATTTCGAGAAGCAACGAATTTCAATTTTCATCCGACGTTGTCTCAATTTCGACTTCTTGCCACGAGCTGCGTGAGATTTTTTTTTTTCTCTCTCCAATGATTCATCGTAACATCTTTGTCCATCGATGTTCGCGTTGAACGATTCGAGTATTCCTTTCTCGTCCATGCGCGGCCATATTTTCGCTCTTCGTCGTACCAATCGAGTCGAAGAGATGCCTCCAACGTAAACGGTAAATCTATTTTCGATCATGAAGTAAGAAGTTTCGTCGTTCGATAAAATTTATCGAACAACCTAGTATTGTTCAATAAGTTTTATAGAACGACGAAACTAATTGAACCACCTGGTAGCTTCCATACTCTTTGAAACCGAATCACGACGTGGTAACACTTGAAAGCGACAGTCTTGAAATACAGCCGCTCGCGATTGAGAATCGTTTCGTAATTTTAACGTATCGAATGATACGCAACGATGAAGATCGACGATTCGAGTTCGATCGACTTCGTATTCGGTGGCTAGGTCCGTAGCAATAAATCTTCGATCGCTCGTTCGCCGATTTCAGATCTGGTAATACGTATTCGCGTTTGGATCGACTTCGTTATTTCCTATCGAGTGGAGTTCTCATCGCATGTAGCATGAACGAAAGTGGTGATAGTACGCATAGATCGTCACGATTCTAGTCGTTACATAGAGTCAGTTTGTAAGTGTAACGTGTATCGATAATATCGTTAGGTATATATAATGATAACAAGTAACGATAACGACTCGAAATTATACGCTAGCATCCACGGTCGTGGCATTACCGTTTCCCTAAAAGATGGGCATCGATATCCGAAGGAAAGAAAAACCGAAAAAGAAAAAAAACAATACACCGGCCCTTCTTATCCGTTTCCATTGGTCGAGTATAGACCTGACTATCGCGCGGTTGCGAGCGAATCGTAATCTCCTCGCATGTATGTACGTCGTCTCGAATTTACCATGGTGTAATTCTACCTCAATTACGTAGTTTAGACACCTCCAAAATTTCGTCGTCGATTAAAACGATGCTTAGATATTCGCTAGATTCCCGCGTCAAGTTAAAAGGATTACCCTTTTTCGACATACGTAAATTAATCGATATTCGAGTCTCGTAAAGACACGTCTCTGGGCATGCAGAAAGTAATTATTAACGGTGCGGATGCAAAGATGGGAGAAACGCAGTTTAGCGTAAATGCATTAGAAACGGGGAGTATTCGTTCGATGGATCGAGAACTTCTCGAACGATCTAGCTAACGATCGCGAAACGCTTTTCCACGAGCTCGTCGTTGCCATCGGTTGTGCCTGTCTCTTCTAAAATTATACAAACGTTTACTCGAAACACACGTGCATCCCTGTATACGCAAAACGTCCGCGCGACGTTCGCTTCTGGCCCATGTGTACCGATTGAGAGACCCGACGCTAGACCTAACGAACAAAGTATAGTGCAAATTCTAATATTAATGTACGCGCATTAGTATTGCGCGATATCGAATAGCGACGACTACCGGTTAATTGAACCGTTTCGTGCCTCTGGTGAAATTATCGGGTTATCGATATTCGATACTTAACTGTCTCCAGATATCAATTGAAAAGAAAACGATAAAGAAGAATAGACGAACCAGCCTCGTCGACGAGCATTTGCAATACGGGAAACGTGATTCGCAGGGCAATCGGGTCGAGACGCGAGTAATCATTTCTACGATCGTAGTCTTTCCATTTTTTTAATGGACCGGTGCAATGGTCGCCCAATCCATCGTCCAAACGATGAATCGTTGGGTTGGGTCAACGACGATGAATTTGCTCGTTCGCGTTTACTCGCGAACATATACATTTACCGATTAAACGATTAAACGGTTAATGACAGCCACCTGTGATCAGAATATTCGTATACACGTATACCCATGTATTATAGAGGTACAATTATTTCGTTGAAGGAAAGTTCCCTACTTTTTTGTAATTTTTTCACATTCAACCATTTATACGTACGCGTATGTAACTCTCGTAAGATTTTCAAAAGTAGCGCTCCGAAAATTACGAGATTTGTATAGTAGCTTCTATAGCTTTCGAGGTTGGCGACCACCGACCTAGTTAACCGTTCGTACGTATACTGTGCCTCGTAACATCATCGTTCTCCTGTATCAAGCAGCACGCTAATCGATCCTGTGTTAGTCGACGATTTAGACAAACATCGATGACAATAATTTCACGTATAGTCCGATCGAAGAAAGAATCTACTCGATTGGATGGACAAAAAAATTCCGCAAACAAGAATACCCGCTCTTCGTGGACTCATCTTGCTCCACCTACTCCAGCTGCAATTAGGGTTGCCATTTTCCGAATGGTAAAAAATAGAACGCTTCGAAACTAACAGCGAAAGCGACACAAGGTCGAAGTATACCTCTTATTTCGTAGAAAATAATATATTTATCGAGAAAATAATCCGAAATAACGAACCTGCACTTTTGGTACCTCTTAATGTATCTCGACAAGATTTCATCGACTTTTAATTTTTCCAACAGCAGGCGATAAGCAATTTTTGGAGGAGTTTACCGTTATAAATAATTGCACTTTCACAATTTTTTATCTTCGGTCCGTTTGTTACATATTGAAAACAATATTCGTTCTAAAAGCGTCGATAAAGCCAAGGTATCGACGTATTATTAACATTTCCCGAGAGTAGGTTTCTAAATGGTACAGTTTCTTCTTTAATTGGATATTTCCACGACGATTTGAATTTTCATCGATAAATACAATTCTCCCAGAACAATCGTCTGCGTTGAAAGTGGAAACGTGCAAAAGTTGTGCAATTTCTGCAAAATGTGAAAACTTTGATCGACGAGTTAACGCTTTGTCTATTTTCAATTTCTACAAGTTTGCTATCAAAGATTCTTAAAAGTAGATCCAAACACAAGTGGAGAGCCTAATTACGATAGAACCTCGATAATTACGCGAGAACTTGGTACGAAAAGGCACTCGAAGAAAGATTTAATCGAAACTTTATAGATACACGAAATGCTTCTCGTTCTAGTACCAGAAAGATTTTACGATTTTCCTTCCTCGTAGTTACATAAACAATTGGCACGTACTCGATACCCTAAGAATGTTTATTTCAAATCGGATGGTCTTTCACCTCGATTCGATCTTATTCGCGATATTCTCGATCCCAGTGCTTCTCCACTTCGAAGGAAGATCTCGAGTCAATACTTTCTTTCACCGCTGTAATTATTTTTACGTCGGTTGCAGAACTTTGCATTAATCTCGAATCCTCGTGGACAAATGGAATTTATTATAATACAATCGCGAGGATAGACTGAAAGTATTTTTTTAATACCACAATCCGCGATTCAGCCGAACGTAAACCGAGTGTTATTGGCACAACAACATCTCTGTTTTAGGGAAATTATGAACCGAATCTTGTACCGGATACTATTTGTTTTTTTTTTTTTTTAGTATCGAGTAGAATATTAGTGCGATAGGTGAGCCAGAGTTTCCTTTTTCATTAGAATTTCAATAGCTGACTATTCTAGCACGACTAAGAAAAAGAAAAACGCATTTGTAAAGCGAAAGATTTTTCTCTAAACGGTTATTTAAAAATTCTAAAAGCGTACTAGTGCGTAATAGAGATAATTTTGTATTATAAATATTTGAGACGTAAGCATAATAAGATCACTTATTATTGTATTTTACTCGATAATAGAAATTAATCGATGACAACAATTAATTCGATGAAATTGTATATCTCGCGCGAGAAACGACGAGTGCAGTTCATAATTTTCTTAAGAACGAGAAAATCGTTTTCCCGAAATTACCTTCTTGAAATCGAAGTATTCATCACTTACGAAGCAGCCTGTATCGAAATTTTGCAATTTTACCGAATATTCGCTCGTATCTTACAATTAGAGAACATAACAAAAGAGTTCGTTCATCGAATTAGCGAAAACAAGCGTAAAGAATTCTTCGAGTATGCGTATTTAATTATCGAACGTTTATACCAACGCTTAGAAGGTCGGTGAAAAATTCGTGTACGAGCTTACAGAGCATCGATGCATCGGAGAGACGACGATCATCGTATAGTTCGTTCGATAAATATAATTTTTAACAATCGATAGCGATAAACTTGGCGCGTGAAGGGAATTAAAATATAGATTTTTCTACATTTTATAGTTGCGACCGAACGATACCGGACACGACTGCAATTTTTCAATATTTCAAAACCGACGAAAAACCCGAGTACCCGTTGGACGATAAATCGAACACGATGTAAATGTTCGCGAACGTAGTCGTAGTCATTTTTCTCTATTTAAGCTGCTGATAAGTTGTAACGCCTTTTCGAAATTTTCGAGCATTCGCCTAATCTTTTTCTTACCAAGTATTTAACTTCGAGCCTCTTGAGCATTTGTAGCGCGAATTATTACGAAGGTACGTGATCGCGACGAGTGGCGATAGGTGATAACAATTACGCGAAAACTAGACGAAATGTTTGTCCGATGCGTACATAGTTTGACGAGAAAACGAGCATACGATCTTTCATTTAGCTTCCTTGACACGTTCGCTGCCATCAATGTGCATCTACGCGTCAACTGATACATAGTCGTGTAATATTTTTATTATTCTTTTTTTGTACGCTTGATTTTATACTTTTATTAATTAGAAACTTAATCGCAAATGATCGAGATCGATCGCGAATCGTAAGCTGCATTTGCAACAAGGAATCGTATCATGATCGATCGTTAGGCGATAATTTTTACCTCGATTGCATTTTCTTCGAACAAAAATGCAAAAGTGCATCGATCGAGATCGATCGCGAATCGTAAGTTGCATTTATAACAAGGAATCGTTTTACGATCGATTGTTAGGCAATAATCGTTACTTCGATTGCATTTTGTTCGAGTCCGATTCGCTGTTTCCTTGAATCGAACGCTAATATATTCGAAAATATGGCGACTCGTTTAACACATTAGACGCCATGTCAGTTTTCTATACTTAAGAACGTCTCCGATATTTTTTCGAACCATAGTGTAAAAAGTTGAGATATTCGATAATTTGTCCATGTACTTATTATTTTACAGTATTACCAACGAGAGTAATACTATTTGAAAATTGACAAGTATTAGAGTTCGTGTCTTGCAAACGCTTTGGAGAATCGTTGTAACTTTTAACGTGTCAACACTGAAACTACCAATGGGGTCATTTTACCCGTTTTGAATTTCTTTTTAAAGTTACTCAATTATTAACGGCGCTTTCGACTACAATATTCGGTGACAATTATTTAAATAGAAAATTAATTACATTCGTAAATTAATTCCTCTTTTCACTTTCTATTTTCGAAGATACGTATAAAATCGAAGAAAAATAGAAATACGTGCACCGTCGGTAGTTTTAACGTTAACTCGATTTCCAGTATCTATAGTAAAAAAAAAAAACGTGCATTTATTTACTCGTCCACTATGGCAGTGAACGCGTCGATTCGAGTACATCCTCTCGATAAAAGTATATCGAGACGAGTTCCTTCCGGAACGTTTTTGAAAATTGTAGACAAATCCTTACCTCCCAATTGATTGCACAACGACGAAAGTTCCTTTTTTTTTCTTTCTTTTTTTTTTTTATTAAAGAAATTTGGAATTTTAGAGGTTTAGGAATTCGTAGAATTCATTTTGAACGCATAGTATTTCACGATGCGTTTGCATTTCGAGTGTTTGGCACGTGTTGCGCGCGTGATAAAAAGATCGAAAAAGGGTGTTTGTCGAGCAATTTAGCGAATAAGTCGATGAAAGTAACGCGTACGTTCGAACAATTATACGACAATCCACGACGATCGTTTGGCATAATCGAACGGTCCTTTTCTCGCGATCCTGTCTCCGACTCGAATCGCGTGCATCGAAGAGGAAACAGCGAGACGAAAGGGGGCACGTTATTTTTTCACTTCCCTATTCCACCCCACAACCCTTCCTCCTTCTCAATCACGAGAAATCTTAATCTTCGAAGATCACGAATCTTCCATTTCGCGAAAGAGATCGATGATCACGTTTAGACGATTTTTCAATGAAAATACTTTCCCCCCGACGCGATGTGTATTCGCGTACGAGTAAAATGTCCTAGTTTGCGTATCGCGAATCAATTTTTAACCTTACGACGTCGACGAAACGAATTTTCAATGGTTGGGTGGGGCAAATCGTCCGATCGATTTGAACGGATAAACAAAAACGGTAGACGATGTGAATACTACGGAGAGCTGGAGAAACGTCAGCTGTGCAAAGGAACGAGCAATTTTTGGTTGGTTCGAAACCGAGTGAAATGTTACGCTCGAATAAAAATTGCAAATCCAGACCGGATGACGTATTGCCAGTTCACCGTATGTCCGAGTTGATGGAGACTAGGCAAGCGAGATTCGTCGATAATCGACGAACTACGATAAAACGAAATAGCGGATCGTTTCGCGCACGGTTGATAACTCCTGTAATTGATGATCACTCTAACTAGATCCTCCGATTCGATATTCTTTCTCGCGCATCGTTGAGAACGAAATTGAAAACACGGTGCTACCGAACTTATAAGCGAACTAGCAACGTTTCACGCGATCGAGGAGAAACGTTCTCTACCGTTTCATCCCTAACTGGAAATGCAATCCGCGGTCACAAAGACAATTTACCGACCGATTGTTTCGCGACTTTGTCAACAATTCGTAAAAGAGTACGAGTATATATTCGATCGAGAGATCGTGAACTCGAAAGAGAGGAGTTAACGAGCAGTCGTTGACCGAGATCTCCGTCTTGAATAAGCAACGTGTATCGACTCGATATTATCTCTCGTTGATTTTAACAACGAAACAGGAAAACAATTTTATTTTACAAAGGTCACGAAACAATTTCTAGACCATTTGTTAACAATCGGTCGGTCTAAACGGCTGGGTCGATCGTTAAGTGGCAAAATTAACGCTTGTTTCTCGTTTCACTGTTTACAATTTGATCCATCGTTGCTAACGTTAACGATCGATCGCTTTCGCAAAGTCGATGAACACTCTCCGATCGCCATTGTCGTTCAATCTCGTTTCACCAGTCAGGCTCAAACTTCGACCAATCCTTTGCAATCTTTGATTTTATTTTCTTTACTTACCGACGACATCTTAATTAATTTACGAAATAGAACAAAAAAAGGAGTCAGACATAAAATGTTGTATCGCAACAGTGCAGAAAATGTCTAAGAATTATATTTTTCATTTATATTGAGTAGTATGGTAGTAGTTGTATAATGTCGAGTCTCGCTCGACATTGAAGTTTGTGTAAGAAATACGATGTCGAGTCACATTCGATATAGGAGTGACAAGGGTTAATAATTTCACGAGTGAACACGACAATGCTTCAACATCGGAGAACGATGTTGACAGTGTCTCGTTGAATAAACCAATCGAACGCTGCCAAGAACTGGTGATTAAAGGTTAACGACACGAACGAACAAACACGATCGTACACCGTTTTTCAATTCGTGTTTGCACAGTCTACGATCGTCGCGCGAGAACGATTTTAATTGGGGTGTGCAAGATCCTGAAAATATCGGGTCGAGACAGGACAAGAATTTTTCCTTGGGATTGGATCGAAATCCACGAAGAAGTTCGAGATCGAATGTTTCAGCTTCTCGCGTACCACTAATTCAATGTTTCAATTTTTAACAAGTTTTCGACCTCGCGAAATGTGCTTACTCGTTCGTGTAGTTTGTTTCTATAACGGAGAGAAATTACTATAAATTTATAAAATTTTAAAGGACCGTGTGAAAATCACTCGAGAAAGTAACAATTAGAAAATGTTTTACTACAAATTTTCCTGGAGAAAAACTAACCTTTTAACCATTTTTGGACAACGATCTTGTTCGAATTTAAAACGAAATGCCTATAAACAGAAAACCACTTAAAATCGCGTAACTAACGCTTAAAATTTAAACACACGAATGTAAATAGTATTTATATGTTTACTAAATATCTACAAATGTAAGTAATCTTTTCAAATTCCCGCACGTGTTTAAAAACTTTAAACATTGAAGCTATTGTCGATATTCAAGAAAACGAATATCTAAACGGTATTGTCGATCCTTGTGGGAATCTCGAATATTTTCGGGAATCTCGATATCTTCGAGATCTCGTCTCGTCCGAGCATTGGGATCTCGCACCTTATATATTAGGTATATAATACGTTGTTCAAGAAGTTTTAGCGAACGATAAAACTGATCGAGTAATCTAGTACTATACTGTTCAATAAGTTTTATCGAACGACAAAATTTATCGAATCACCTAGTACTATACTGTTCGATAAGTTTGATCGAACAACAAAACTATGGAGTAACTTAATACTATACTGTTGAATAAGTTTTATCGAACGAAAAAACTTATTGAACAACCTACTACTATACTTGTCGTTCGATAAAACTTATCGAACAACCTAGTATTTCGCGAGAGTAGCCTTACTCGGAACTGGATCTGTTGACGATCTACCTTAGCACACAAGCCGCGAAACTATGTTTGATGTTCGTCGATGATCGACTCGAAACGCTGTTGTTGTATTTGAATTCGAGGATGCGCTTACGAAGACGGAGGACACAGTACGCTTTCGATGTACGATTTCGTCGCTGTTTCTTCCCCTTCGTTCGAATTTTTGTCGCGATGCTGCGATCTCACAACCGGTTGCACAACAACCGGGCAATTTGGTTAAAACGTCGCGTCTATTGGTATCGCTATGGCCCGTTGCCGCGAATCGAAGAAGTTTCGCGCTAAGACGACGATCAATCGCGCGATCTGTTCGAGTTTCATACGCCTTCGTAGTTTACACGGTCTTCCCATCGATGCTTAACGTTTTCTCGTTAGGAAACGTTTGTAACGACGCGAGCGCGAGAGGAAAAGCCGCGACGGCGTGATTTCTACGAGAACTTTTTGAGAACGTTCGTTTACCCGAGGTAGGTTCGACACGCTTGACAGTCGTGCTTCTCCTATTAATCGAGAGAGGACGAAACAAAACGCTTGCCTACCTGTCTGGTAATTTACTTACCAAACGTTTCATTTGTATGATGATATAAAAAGAAAAAAGTATCGATCGTAGAACGAGTTTAGCGTAGATAGGTTTCGTACTTCGTATTTAATGAACATTATTAAATTATTGTATATCCAGTATCACATGTATTGGAGCTGAAGAGGACAATGGAAATAAATAATTGTATCCAGAGTTTGAGCGCAGAGTTTCTTTCACCTCCGAAGTCCCTCGTACCCAGAATCGAATGGAACAAGACGAACCGAGTTCTACTCGACTCGAACAACCAAACCAATTCGAAATCTCGGTAAATACGAATTTTAACATTGCGATAACCCATCGACCGGAAGTTAAAGTAGCCTACGTGGATTTTTTCAATCGTGATCGTTGGAATGTTACGCGATTTATACCACACGTATACGTATCCTGATTCCCAATTCGCTGGAAAATTATTGACTTGTGTACATTAGGAGATACGTAGTAAAGAATTCGAGTTTTCTTCTACGAAAGTTCGAGTGTTTCAAGCTGCTCGTCTACTCGATTCTTTCAAGGCGCTCGACTTACCGGAAGTCTTTCCACTGTCGGTCGTTCTCTGATCGCGCGAAGATGATCACCATGGGAGGTTTAGTGGGTAATGACCTCACCCCCAGGGATTGGGGAACTCTTACGAAGATTCCCCCCACGAAGAAAAAGCCACTCGACTTCTTTCCAGCTGCTCGGTTTCTTTCGAGCTACTTGAATCGAGTACTCTCCCGAAAAGCACCAGTGACCGATTGTCGCAACATTTTAGAAGGTGGAGAGAAGACAGACCCAAAATTATAACATTTCAGCTTCGGATATTTAATAGTTTCCCAGACATTAATGATAAACTTTTGGTATTACGTGTGCATTGAACTCTCCCTATAGAGGCGTTACCGGTACGATTGTTTTCATTGTGCAGTGGTCATCATCCAGTATCGAATAACTGATCGACCAATGACGAAACGGGCCTCGGTAACTATAAGGTGTCTCGCTTAAAATTGGCCCGGTTATTTGAAATACTGTGTGCGTGATATGAAATGAGATATCAAAATAAAAATGGCTTTTGATAATACGACGTTTCGCTGAGTCGCTCAACTCGAATCGGCATTCGCTAAGTAACGAAGTGCCTTTTGTGAAATCCTTTCTTCGTCAATCGCCTTATTATTCTTTGAAAAACTCGCAGCCACGATCCCTTCATCCTGGACAATCAGTTTTCGTCCAACACAGATGACCGCATTCTCGTAAAGCGATATAACCATTGAATAATGTGTGGATATGTTGGCTGCGTGGTAACAGTTGAGTGGCATGTTACCATATTACCATATTATCAACAGGCAGCAACTAAAAGAAATACTTTTAACAGAATGGAACAAAATAGGGATACAAACTGTACAAAAGATGGTCTATTCTATGCTAAAACGTTTACCAGCTATAATATAAAATAATAGGTTGCGTACAAAGTATTAAACAAACTTTCATATTACATAAAACTATAACTGTGTCAATACTTTTCATTTATTTTCTTTGTAATTTAATTGATTAAAAATAATTTCTGTAATATTGTAAGATTAGAGACTCGATAGTTGTGTCGAATAAAAAATTGAATGGGATATTTTGTTTTTTTTTTTAGATTTTTAAGCATTTATACCGTTAAAAGCCAGGTGTGCCAATACTACGTTGGTAACTATATGTATGTAATCAGTACATACTCTATTCCACATTTTACACGTGAACAATAGATAATATTGGTTAACATCAAAGAAACTAATATAATAATTATATGAACAAAACTTGCTTAAATGTTACAGACATTTTAAGTTTTTGGAATTATCCAATACTGATAAACTCAACCTGTATACATTACAAACGTACATTTTAATAAATCTATCAAAAATTCCTCCATTATATACTGAAACGATAACATTTCCATCATTGTCAATTTGTTTTCTCCATTTAACTTTTATTCTCCAATTGTCTAAATAATATTTCATATTATATGTAGTACAAATATGAAAGTTTTATACTATTGGGTTGTTCGGAAAGTCATTTCGTTTTCAAAAATGGAGAATATATAATTTAATAAAATGTTTATACACTCTAAAAAAATCGTATTTAATTTTCACCAAAAAAAATAAAATGACTTTTCGAACAACCTAGCATATTCAAATTATAGACTTCGTATAAACAAACCCACATGACTGCAACAAATGTTATTAGTTCGTGCGTATTGGCTAGGGATATATTGAAGGTTCGATAAATAAGAAACGAAGTACAGTAAGATTCGACAGAAGGTTAAGAAACCAATACTAGAATTTTCATTAAGAAATTGTTCTAGATATTAGAACATTCAAAACAAAGTTTACAATTGAAATACATACAATAAGTAGCACTGTATTTCTATCTATTCGAATATAACCTTCTGTCGTTTCGGCCCTGTCATAATTACTTGGTTTTATTTACGTGAAGTCTACTAAATAATTGAATGAATTATACAAATGCTCGTAACTTTTTGTAATTTAAAATTAATTAACGAAGCGCCACTGGCGCGTTTCAATCTCCTATGATTTCTTTGTGTGGATCTGCATACAACAGTTAAAGAAATTAATGACAGCGAACAAGAACTAAAAAAAAAACTAACCAACAAAATAATCGTGTAATTGGAACTTTATACAGACCATCGTGAAACGCAGGAGAATGTGGTATTTGATCAATTCTACAGGTACAATTTCTCTCGATTAAAATAAATTAATTATTTACTACATTGTTATCGAATGGTATTTTCCCTTACAATGCCAGGGGTTCGTCTGTACTTGGGCCCAAATGAAGACGTAACATTTGGCAGAAAGAAAACCAACATTCTTTTGCAATATGACGAATCTATTAGCAGATTACATGCTTGTATTTCTGTTGAGCCTGGACAAACAATAAAGGTACCTATAAAAATACAAAAGAATATATTTCATCTGCAAGAATAATTATTACACAACTCATTGTTTTGCTAGTTGAACGAGCCTACATCAATTTGTAAATTGAAAGATATGGGTTCAAAATATGGTACATATGTCCTTTTAGGAGAAGAAGTAAAAATAGAAGTATCAAAGAACTGGTATAATCTAAAGAACCAAGATAGAATACAATTTGGTTTACAGCATCACGTATTTACGTAAATTTCAATTTTACATGCTTTCTTATTAAAATTTATAACATTTTTCATAGATCAAACTTGTATTTTAGTGTAGTATACATGCCTATAATAACTTTGGTATCTACAATGAATAAGAACGATAAAAAGGAATTAAAAAGTATAATTGATGATATTGATGGCATGATTGTCACAGATTGGTCAGCTGCTTGCACTCATTTGACAGTATCGAAAGCTTCATTAACTGAAAAGGTTTCAATTAATCAATTTTTATATCTGTTGTTACATTGCATACCTGTATTCACTATATAGCACTGTTAGCTATGAGTTTCTATATTGGTACAAAAGATCTATCAAAAATTTTGTACATAATTGTGATTATACCTGGAATAGTTGAGAGCTTTTTCCATATGCTATGATCTAAATATAAGTGCCTATTTCTTCAAAAAGTAAGTGGAACAGATGTTTAAGTTTAAAAAGTTTTTGAATCAGTCTTCAGATAGATTTATAAAACAATTTGACATATTAGTATAGCACACTAGCGCTGTTTAATAGGAAAAATTGGTGTGCAATGTAGTACTGCATACCTTTTACTCTTTGTATTTTATAAGTACTGATTACATATTAAAATCACAGTTCTAATTAGAAAGAATCTTTTATATATGTAATTAGTTCAAATATAATTCAGGTTACTTGGGCTATGGCCTCTGCTGTGCCAATAGTAAACCTAGATTATTGGAAACAATTTAAGAATGAAATTAAGAAAGGCAAAGAATTTCCAAAGTTCGAAAACTTTGTTCCATCACTTAGTGAATCATTAATTAACAAAGGAAAAGTATCACTATGCCCAAATGAAAAACGGAAAACATTATTTCAAAATTTAATATTTGTACATTTTAGTGTATATCAGTATAGAATATATGGAAAAATGGTTAATATGGCAGGTAAGCAACAAATAATTGAAAATAAAACATTGCAATTCATTAATTTTAATAATACGTACATTTAAGGTGGGAAATCGTTTTTGTATTCAAAGAAACATTTAACTAGTAAAGAACTCTGTGCACCAAACGTTGTTGTACTACAATGTTCTAACAACAATGCAACACAATCAACGCAATGTGTTACGCCTGAATACGATTCAATATGTAAGTTCTTACATTTCATTGTTAGAAATCTAACAATTTAATTTAATGCATTTAATTAATTTCCCTTTCTAGATAATGCATTAAGAGCAAAGAAACGTAGAATGATATCAGAATCTGAAATTCCTCTTGCAATTTTACATTGTTCTGTGGACAAATATTGCAATCCAAAATTTAAATTTGTAGAGTTTTTAAAAAGGGCAGAATCAAAACCTGATTCGTCTAAAATTTTAGTTCTTGATACACAAAATGTATTACCCGATGTGATAGAATTACCACAAGTAATTTCTAATGTTCCAGTAAACTCAGTCGTGGTAAATTCTAAACACGAAGTTGCAATCATTCCTGAATCATTGGATAGTAACTACGAAATCTTAAATAATGATAATACTTGTCAGCAGCAACAAACTATCAAATCTAGTAGGCAAAAAAAAAATCAAGAAAAGCAAGATGCTCGTAACTGTAATACTTCAGATATAGAAGGAACAGTAGAAAATGTACAAAAAATAAACGTTACAAAATATATTCCAGAAACAAATGATTTATCCGTGTCGGATGTTACACAAAAGGATACACAGTGTTCTACACAGGTAACTCAAGATCTGAAAATACAAAATATTGAATCATTTGATGTATCAGTTATAGCCGGTGAAGAAACTCCATTTAACGAAGTAATAGATTTAACCAAAGATGAATCTATTGAATCAATAGATAAACAATTAAATAAAGATGAATGCAATAAAACTCTTAATATACTTTTGACTCAAGAAAAATTGGACAAATTATTAGGTGAAGTTAATGTAAGAGACAAAAGTTCAGAAATAAATTTATTAGAGAGACACAACACACTTTTACCTACAAAAGGTCATAAAAGGTCGTTAGAATTAGGATTAGATACATTAGAAGAAAATAATAAAAGATCAAAAAAAAGAAATAAACATTCGAACGACGTCGAGAGTGAAGAAGACTATTTATCTACCAGTAAAAAGATTTATATAGGAAACTCAAATGTGGAAGATACAGTAGAGTCATCGTGCATTGTAAGATTATTATTTAAAATTTCCCTTTATACAATAGATAAAGGTCATAATACAAATGAAACATTTTCTTTTTTAATTTTTAGAAAGATCACAACAATTATAGTAACTTATCAAAATACAGTTCTTCCTTTCTTCGGGTTACTCCTAGTTACAAGAAATTTAAAAAGGTATGTTGTAAAACATGTGAATAATTTCATAGAAGGAATTTTAACTTGCTATTTTATAGATTTACAACAAGACACCCAAACACAGGATAACTCTAAGTGACATGTATATATGGAATCGGTGCAACGTATAAAGTTTGTAATATTTTTATTTTTTTATGTCAAAAACTTGTAAAGTATTTCAAAAAAACATCGTAAATAATTTTGCATAACTTTTGTAAGAAAACAATTATTTACAAATAAACGGTTATTACTTAACTCATATCGGATGGATCTCGATTTTCTGTTGCTAATATTAAAGAAATATTGTTCTAATTTTTTAACGTAAAATAATGCGAAAAAATATTGTTCATTTTACATGTGACATCTACTATTGAATGATCTGTTTTTCGTATTTCACTTAACTCTTTCGCTATGATAACTCTACTACAGTGACTTCTCGCTAAGCGATCGTCTAGACCATATGCCACTGTAGTGGTTTTCCTAATGTTATTTTTGTATATGTTTTGTATTTTGTACTCTTGTTTTATTTATTATTAGTTTCCTCTATATTAGTAAATAGAAATGGTATAAACTTTAATATATTACTTATCATTTTATACCAATGTAGGTTATTGTAAAAGTCGCAGTATCATCGCATCTGCGACTTGACCACATTTTGTGGATGCCGCATTCTCAGAATAAACGGCTCCGTAAACTGTAACAAAGTATGTAATTTAAGCTTAAAAGAGCGCTCGTGGATAGTCCTTCGTGGTAGTTCGATGGAGAAAGAATAAATATATAAAAAATGAATTATTTTAAGACTCTAATATTACTATACGTAGTTTACTTCGTCTGAATGGCAGTAAAGCTGGGCAGTCAACTCTCCTATAGCGAAAGATTTAAGCATAGGATGCCCGTCCGATATATGTTAAAAACTGATTTCTGATATTGAACAATAATATATTATTTATCTTACTGCTGAAGCTGTATCAAACATTTGTTACTAAATATTTGATTTAAATATTAAAAGTTTACATTATATTATCGAAATAAAAATGAGGAAGAGAGGAATAAAATACTTGCAACACTCTACATCATTATATCATTGTACATGTTTCATGATTATTTATAAAGTCAAGTGTTTTTCTCTAACAATAAGTGCAGGACTGAATGGAAATATTGATAACTTAGTAAGCAGTAGTCCGGAGTTATCTGGAACCCTTAAGCTAAAAAACTCCACTAAATCCGATAAGCAAGGATGGGATTATCTCTTGGTTAACACCTATCCAATTGCAGATATGGTTTTACTATTGAGATATCTGAGCCTCGGTAGAGAAATCGTTTTCTACCCCCATGTTATATTTATTAACTACTTAATCAACTAAGACAATGTTTTTCAACATGATTTTTTGTCCATATTTAATTTAATGGAAGAAAATTCATTACATTTACCAATTTTTTCATCATGAATTTGGGAAGGGAAAGGACGAGACGAAATATAGAATAGGCAATTCATCTTACGGAAATGGTGTCACATGATCGGAAATACCAATCACGTAAATTTTAGTAATTTTGGAGCGATTTCTTCATTTAAGAATAATAATTCTAGGAAGTTGGTAACGGTTCAAAAATATTTGAAGGATAAAAGAAAAAAAGAAGAATATCCATTTTTAAAGCTCTAAAGGTTCAATATAGTGAACATACAAAACTCATCCTTGTACCTATATTATTTGTGATACTAATCAATCAGTCATAGAAAATATTGTAATAGTAAATACGATTCTTACCGATAGAATTTGGAACATTTTAGTTACATAAGAACTTACTAAAATTAATCAAGCCTAATCTATTCCTAGATTTTTGTTCTTAACCAGTACACCAAATCCTTAATACTCTCTTATGAAGATATTTTAAACATTACAATTATTGTAATTTGATAGTTTAATGGCCTTAGATGACAACAAAATGCGCTGTAAAACTGTAAATCACGAAAAATGGATATTCTTTTTTTCTCTTACTCTTTAAATTATTTTTGTAGAAGGGAAATAATTTTTCATTCGATAATCGATTTTTATTTTAATTTATTCGGTTTATCACAAAGACATCGTACTCGCGGGATCTCAAGTTTTAGTCATTCTCCATGAAGCTCTGTGCTCTACTATTGTATCAATAGCTTTTTATTATTTATTCTCTCATTTCTTACTCTGGTCACTTCTGCTGGCTATATAAATGACCGGCCGTGTAACTGATTTGAACGGTCAGTTGCTGTCCTCTTCCAGTGAAAGACTATAGCCATGGGAGTTGCATGACGACGCATTTGTTTACGTAAGTCGTCAAACTCGGGAGGTGACTCTGTGTCAGACATCTAAATACGCTTGCGTGGTTTGCGGCGAAATGCGGAAAAATAGGGTATCTGTTTCTGTGATGATCATTTTTCTCTTACTTTATTCATTTTCATTTAGGTGTACGCGTATTGGATTTATTTTTAAATACATTTTTCTCGAAAACGAAACCTCCAATGCAATTTTATTATTCTTTATTTTCATCCTATTTTGAGCCATAGTATCTTGCTGACCTCATTTATACTACAAATTTTGACCCACATTAGCGTCTTCGATAGTTCAGTCAAGTATATGGATTCCTTTTAGAGCACGTTTGAAATACGTTTTGTTAGTCTGTAGCATTTCATTCGCGCATGTTAGTTTTACCGCGCAGAAAGAACCAATAGATGCCAATTTAGGTTTTTACCTTCAAGTGTCCTCGAGGAATGATACCAACTTATTTATTTTTATTTCTATATTTGGTTGGTAAAGTCATATATTGTTAAAATTTGATTACGTGTATGAAATATACATTAGTTAAATTTCTGCGAATAAGACTTAAAAAAAAGCCTGACAATTCTTTGTGTAATCATTCCTTTATTTCAAATTGTTCAAAATTGTATACTTATTTTGCGAAAGAATTTTATTAAAATTTTTATATTTTTACATTAATCGATACTTTTGAAATATAATTATATTATATCAACATACAATACATTTTTAAAAATTGTGTAAAATAGGGATATTACAGCATGTAAAGTCGTAGGTTGGTGTTCATAAAAATATCGATTCTTGAATCGATTCTAAATCGATTGGAATTGATTCACCAGAAAATCGATTCAAAGAATTGAATTTGTAGTTTTCAACATGAACTCGTATAAACTTGTCTATTTATAATTTATATCCGAAACAAATAAAAGGAAAGAATTGAATAGAATTTTAGTGATATTTTAATCGTCATTAGTCATTCATTTAGTGACAAAGAATTCAAAAACAACAAATTTTGTAGATGTTTCGGTGATATTCTGATGCGTTATATATAACTGTTATATTACCAGCCTTTGAAAATAGTCTCAGAAGGAATAGACAACCGCTAAATATCGCAGAATGTCGATATATTTTTATCGCTGTAAATGCCGTAATAATATTAAATATAGATAATTTATTTTGATATCAGTTTCTAAATATAGAATGGTTACGCTTTTAACATAAATTAATGCCGTTGGAAAACGATATAAAAAAATACAAATTTGAAGCGTTTTTATTAAATTGAATTAGTGTAATGCGTCCTTGCGTGATAGGTAACAGTTGAATAACAAAGTTGAAATTGAGCTATAGTTCGGAACGTTCGCAATAGTTTATTCTACGAATCGAAGATCGATTTAGGCTTGAATAAATCGACTCGTGTCAGAATCGATTCAAAAAACTCGAAAATCGAAAATCGTTTTAAAAAAATCGATTCTGAATCGCACAACCCTAATACAGATCAGTACCAGTAAGTAAGGAGTGAGAAACTGTTTGTTATGAAATATTGAGCTGTATCAATCATTGAAAGTAAGTAATTATTTTTTAAAATAGATATTAATACTTGATAAATATGAAAATGCATAGAATGTCGTATTTAAATCAAATGTTACAGAGTGGAAAAGAATCGAATACAATGCCAAAGACCAAATTTTAATTTAATAATTTTGTTACAAAACTATTCGGGGAAAGTCAATATATAACTATTAAAATATATGACGTACTTCTAAATTTGTTTTATTTGCAGACATATAATCTTTAATAATCATGTGACCGGAAAAATTAAAATTACTACTATTGAGTAGTATCTAATAAATTTGATTACTCTAAAATACATTTTAATACAAGTAGAGAAGATTAGAATGAATTAATTTGTATTGTTAAGTCAAATATATTAAGTCAAAATTAATGTAAAAATGTTATTTAATATTAATATATAGATGTTATTACAATATTTCCATGGAATTTTTATTAATATTAGATAGGATATACAAGTAACATATTAATGTATTTAAAATTATATTTTAATACCTTAATATACATATGTATAAAAACCTTGCTTTTTTCAAGTAAAAATTAATAAAAATATTGATTATAATTACAATATTAAAAAATATAATTAAAGATTAGTATCAGTTTTATTACTTTAATTAATATTTGTTAGATCATTGTCAGTTAATAATAATAACAAACTATAACTCTAAGAAATACTAATTACATACCCATGGTACATTTATGTTTACATTGTTGACTAAAAATTTTATACAATTGTAGAATGTTTCGTGCAATAGTGAAAAGGCAATTCAACTTGCCAAGAATTAGACTGTTACATTCTACTTCTGTAAGTAAAAATAAGTCCATATCTGATAGCCAAGTACCCAAACCTAGCGCTCCAAAAGGAACATATGAAAGTGTCATGGGTAAGGAATATTCACAGATGTTTTGTACAATAAGTTAAATGTTTGAAAAAATAAATCATTTTTCATATCCTACAGGGGCACCTATGCATGCTCCAAACAAATTTGAGAAATTTCTATTAGTATGGATTAAACGTTATCCTAGTTTAGATCAAGTTCCACAGAAAGTATCGTAAGTAAATATATTGTGGTATATATGTTTATATTAAGATTTTCTACAAATATTAGATTATAATTTAAAATTTTTGTGATTTGTATTTCCACATTTACAACATGAAATATTTTTTATTTATCTCCAGAATGCACATATTAAATAATATTTATACTTTTTATTAATTAGATACGAATGTATAAAGTTAGCACATACCAAGGCAAGAATTCAAGTATCTTTTGTCATGGTCTTCCTTACAGTAATTGGTTTTATTGTAACTGCTACACTTGGAAAAAAGGAAGCAGCAGGTGGAAGACATATAATTTCAGATAGAATGAATTGGATACAAGAAGTAAGAAAGAAGAAAGCAGCTGAAGCTGAAATCAATGCTGCTGAAAAGTCATAAAAAACAATAGTTTAGCAATGTATTGAAAACTCTAAAAATCAAATAAATAACTATTTTAGTAATTTGTGAAGCCTTAAGTATTTTATTTATCTACCATTGAACATGGTCTGTTTCTATAATATTTATAAATGAACAATAATATTGTTTATAAGTTCATATTTTTTTAAAAATTGTTTTCAGTGATTTGCATTGTAATTTTAGTATATAAAATTTAAGAAACATGTAATACATACTATTTTAACATTTTAAGGTAAATTTTGTAGCAAATCTATATTAGCTAAAGTAGTTTTTAAGCGTTGTTTTAATAAATTATTATATTAAAAAGTAGCTAGAAAGTTTAGTCATTTTCATTATTTATATGTAGTATTTTGAATGAATTGAAACTAATTTTAATGAATAATAATGAAAAGATGAAAATGATTTAATACTAATTTTCATAAATAACAAATTATTTGTATTTACTTCAGAAGTAGTTGTATTTATTTCATAAATGCTGTAGCTAAGTATATGTATAATTAATATAACTAATTACATTTTATTATGATTTCTGGCAGGTTGACAGAATATATGACAGACATACAATATTAGGTTTCTACATTTAATGGTTTATAAAAATTGCGGCATTTTTCAGTGTATACTTGAATTGTACGTTTCTTTACAACTTCTTCTACAATTAATTCTGATTCTAATACTCTCAAAGTAGTTTGTTCTTTTCTCAATGTTTTAAGAAGTTGTGGGTTGTGATCACCATTGTCACGTTGGTTTTTTAACTGTTTTATTTTTTCTTTTGAAGCGTTTACACATTTTGAAATAGCCAATTCTCTTTTTCTATGACCTGTTTGGATTTGTTCAAATAAATCTTTACATTTTAGGCTAGGATCAACTTGGCTTCTAAATGATTCTGTTGGAATTATTGTGTTCAATATATAAATAATTTTGTCATCAATCTGGCGCATTTGTTGCAATGCATCCTGAAAAAAGAAAATATATTTTAAATAACTCAAATAGGCTTACATATATTTATACAAAATATATTCTACTCCATATATACAGGTTTATATATGTATGTTTATGAACACAAAATATTGCTACAGGAAGTTCACTTTAAACATGCGGTAACCTAACCTAGACAAGTTAATGTTTTAAATTAATATTGTAAATACATTACATTTAAAATCTTTTTATGTTATTTTTCGAAAATTTTTAATATTTAAATGTTTTTCAATATGCAATATACATATTATGTAAATTATCTTATAACTGTGATTAAATTAAAAGTATATTACAATAACATTGTAAAAATTTAAAGTATGATTAATCAAATATTAGTTAAAATAATATAACGAAAATTAGGAAAATTCTTATTTAATATCTTTCGCGTTACTTTCATTTAATATAGAAATACCTGAAACTCTATAAAATCACAACATTCAAGACTCATGGCTGCCATACTTAAAACGGTACTGCCGAGAGTTATGCAGCGTTTAATTACAAGCAAACATAATAAATAACGGGCAGAATTAAAATGAAATTTAACATATTAAACTTTAATTGTTAATAAAAAGATTAATTATTTGATTTGGTGTACCTAAATTATACTTATTACTTTGTGTAACTTTTAATTAATTTTCGTTTATTTCTTGAATAATTATACTTATTATTACATACGAATATTAAGAATATACAAAAAAAAATACAGATATTGTAAATACAAATTATTTAACGTAGACTAAATATTTTGTTTATTTTGTGAATTATAAACACTGTCAGATTTAAATAAATTTAAACGTTCGTATCAAGTAGTTATTAAAGTTTTACCGCTAATTTTTGTTACGTATAGTTTAAAGTGAATTGAATGGTAGTAGATAATTTGTTGCAATAAATATTATTTATTATTTTTTTTTACCCGTTATATTGAAAAATGTCGACGGTATTACAATATAAGGATGTCATTTTTAAAAAATATTTACTACATTTTTATATATATCTCTTTATGCGAAAGTATTTTAGCCATAATTGGCCAAACATTAGGAGTTTATTTTATTAATCGTAATTCATATTTTTTTTTATGTGCAATTCTATTAACCACTTAATATATAAATAATAATTAATATTTGTTATAGATAATAAGAATTATTAGTCTATTAGTTTTACAATGTTTATTGTACACATAAGGTATTACCCGATGCAAATATGGCATACAATTAAAAATTTCTTCTACATAAACTTACCGTCGTTTTAGAATAAAAAACTTTAAAATGGGAGAAACTAAAGAAGGATTAGTATAATGATTCAGCTAAGTTATACTGTATTTAAAAAGACTAGGAATTTATTTATATGTACATTCATTGTAGTTAGTTTAAATTATTTATGATTACAAGCGAATATGCTTACAATGAAGTAACATATTCTCTAAATATCATAGTGTTTAATTTTGCCTACACAGGTCAACTACGCGTATAAGTTTAACACTAGATTTACGGACACTTTTTGCGTCAAATTGACGCATATCCGTAGAGATGGGTACACCACATAGAGAATTATAAAACTAGAAAGCTTTGAAGAAAATGAATTTCAATATATATTTGTCTCGTTAAATGGATAAAAGTCAGTACAATTGGTAAAAGAAAAATGTAAACGGTTTTTGTAATTTTCCTCATCAATCGAAATACGTCAATCAAGGTAATTTGTGTTTAACAAGTGTCAATCTGGGTAATTTGTGTTTTAATTTGGATTTAGTTGCACAGAATTACGAAAAAATCTCGTATCATACTTTTCTTGTAATTTATTAATAGTATTGTAATACTATACATTCAATTTTAGTTATAGAAATGTTGCTTACAAAATTGATACTATTATTTTGTGCATTTTGTAAATTTGTAAATAATGTACAATTTTAGATAGCAGATTTTAAGTGTTTTTTTCTTGTTTTTTTAATAGGTTAAATTTTTGTTTCAAATCCCAATGTTTGTAAATCTTTTGCCATTGCTGCTGTTATTTCTGATGATAAAGTTTTCAAGGGTGGACGTACAGGTCCAGTGTTGATATTTGTCAGTAAAGGCATTGCTATTTTCATTGTTTCCACCCAGTTACCTGTAATTTAACAATAAAATGTTCATTTTCATATCATTATATTCTTTTTTCAATTTATGAATTAGCATACACAGATTTGTAATTTCAAGCTTAATGAAAATATACGATTCATTTTTGCTTTGAAGATAAACGAACTAAAAATTATAAACGAATTTTAATTTTGCAAATTTCGGGTTCGAAATTTGGGTCTGTGGCCCAAAATCTCGAAATAAATATTACCTAAATGTTTGAAGCTTTCTCTGTAAAATAAGTAATATTTAACATGCTCGTTCATAATTAACATCTCTCTTTTGCATTAATGGGGATTCTGTTACAAATAATAATAATGTATTCATCACTTCTGTTCATTCGATTGACATCAGATTACTTTTTGTTGAATTATCGGTAAAATTTTCTAACGATAATTGTCGAAACGGTCTTGGTTCAAGTAATGCAGTTTCACTTTGTCCCCTATTTGTCCAACGGTAAAATTTTATGTGACAATCACCGTGGATGTACGTATTATATTTTCTATAATAATCGAAAATGATTTGCTCATTTCCAATTACATTTTCCGAAGAACATTCATATACTGATAATATATATGAATAGTTACGTGCATAGATACATATGAATTGTAAACGTGTAGTCCGATTGCAATAAAGTAAATTGTATATAAGGATGGAACAAAGAATTTTTCAATGTTTTAGCTTGCTTGGTCATTTTGTGACATCCAACGTATAACGAAGTATTATACACTAAAAATAGTTTTACCATATTTTGATATAGCAATGACAGCTCTCGACAGTTGTTCCTGCTTTTCTCTTGCTTTGATGCTATTTCCTTTTCGTCCTTCTGCAAGAATTTCGAGCGCATACTCTGGCAACATGTTTATGCTTGTCGCTATACACGAATCCATTCCTAATGCAGTGGCAGCACTCATCAACTAAAAAAAATAAAATAGCAAAGGAAGGAATAGTAACGAATATAAAAATAAGACGGCGGAGGAATATCTTATTTAAAGTAAAATACATAATGTATTTTACATGTATTTTAAATGTATTTTCTATTAACGATGCAATTTCATTGACCTAGTTTTAATATTTAAAAATAAAAATCAAAACATTTATGGTATTATATATTCGATTAATTTGAATAAATTGTGTTAGTTTCTAAAATTATTGACTTTCATACATTTGTTACTTCGATCAAGGAAAGTAACTTGTTCGGTATGTTCGGTAAAAAGTGTATAAATAAATTAATAAATTTAATTAATAGTAACATTTTTAAAAAATATATATTATTCTGTTAAAAAGTAGTTGTTCATCTTCAAGCGTTTTTAATATTTTCACTGAGAATAAAAAAGTCGCGTAATCTATCTTGTAGATGAATAACTTTTAACTGAATTATTTTTTTTTATTTTAAAAAACAACAAATTTAAGTAGACTCTTTTAAGTGTTCCATGTTGTTTGTATTTAATTGAAAGCACCAAGCAGTTTTAATTATTAGAATCCGACCTAGGAAAGTCTAAAAAAATTACATCGAATGTAGGATGTAATTGCAACATTAATAGCACTCTTAGTATCTATAACAAAACAAAGAGTCAATGATACCTGATCGTTTCCAAGGAAAATCGCGTATTTTTTGTTATTAGCGTGTAGCGCTTGAGCACCTTCGTCTAAGGCAGAGCTCGTGAACTTTATTCCCACAAAAGTTGGAATTTGTTCACCAAGAGATTCAAGAAATTGTCCCATGTGCACTGAAAGAAAACTATTTTTATTAATATGTCATCTCGTGATACAGAAAAAATGTTCGATTATCAGATTAAATAGCCATTGCATAGAAAACATATCGGATTACCAATAGAACAAGTATCATAAATACCGTTCTAAAAATGCTCGCGAGATTTTGCGATGAAAGTCACTTTTTGATATAAGAATTAAAACTGAATTTAATTATCAACTTACCATTAACATTAGTTAACATTGGAATGTGATAATAGAGAAGTGGAGTGTTTGATGCTGCATCGCTGACCAGTTTTAAATATTCCGTTAGCTGATCAGATGTTGTAGGTTTAAAGTATAATTCTGGTAAACACAGTAAGGAATCTGCCTTAATACTTTCGGCGTGTTTTGCCTGTGAAAATATTAATTCCATTGATAGTTTGTAATTAATTTCATGTAAAGAAGCGTTCAAGCAGAAGTAGTTAGTACTTTTTGTTAATTAAATATTTATTAAATATTTTAGCCCTACGATGTTACATTGAATGACATTCTTAATGCAGGTGTATGATATAATTAATAGTGCAGTTTACACGTACCAGCTCAAGAACTTCTGGAAGAGGGCCACCGCCTACTTGAACCATCAAGTGTTGCTTTGTTGTTTTTACAGCGGTTGCCCATGCCTCAGTAACTAATTTCCTTTCAGGTACAGACATAGACGTACCTTCTCCAGTTGTCCCGTTTACTGTTGATTAGAAATTACCCATCTTTACTATTCGAAATTAAAGAGAAAGAGATATTCTATTTGCATGTTACTAAACTACAGTAATGTCTTTCAGATTGTAACTAATTTTGTTCCTCAGGGTGATCAAAATTATCCCCATCACTTCTTGGAACAGAATCAACAATGACTCGGATCACTGACGAGTTACCATAATAGGAAAGTAAAATTTATATATTTTATATTTTATCATTGTAAGACTGTGTCTATCGAATCTGCGAGATTCTCATGGTGAAAATAATACCAAGTACGAATATATTTTTATGATTTTGAGTTAAGTTGAATATTTTTGTAAGAATCACTTTACACGAAAAATTCAATAAAAATGTCAATTATCATTTCAGGAATGCACCTTGTGATTACAGTTATGTGAAGAGTATTTAACACTGTCTCTATGAATCATAGAATAGATATTATATATTTTTAACTCTATTAGTTCATGGAATCGTAAAAAAAGTTGTATTTTCTCTAAACCGGTGTTTCCTTCGTGAATAGTATCGAGTAAAAAAAAAAAAATTTTTAAAATGGTGAAAATTATTGTCATATGCATTATTTTTAACAAAAGAATTTTACAATTGACTACACCCCTCGATCGAATGTTAAATATCTCACTCTCACTGTTTTTCACTTTTATCTTCAATATGTACAAAGTTGAGCAAACTTGGGAGATAAAAGTGATTAAATTTTGTCTACCTGTCCTTCAGGGTGTTATAGTTCTATCTCGATCAAATAACAACCTGAAGAGCATTACTGTATTCAGTTATCCCATAATTAATACAGTAACCCCCACTGTATGTTCTCTGCTTCGAAGTAATGGAAGTCATTAGTTATAAAGTTTAACACATAATCGTCCAAGTGATGTTGCACTTGGTATTATTTTTATTAAGAAAATCTTACTAATAAAATTTAAATTCTTCTAAGAATAAAACGAAAAGTAAGGTAAAAAAGAAATTCATTAGTTAATGAGAGATAGCAATGTATAAGTTTTATGCAGACTTCAGACGCATTATTGTTTTAAATAGTATATATCATATGTGTATAGTTAAAACTCTAGTTGGTTAAAATAATGTAAATAGGTTTGGTGAAATACAATGATCTAGAAAAGGATAATAAAAATATAATGTTTACTTACCAAGTACGCCAGTGATTTTCTTTTTAGCTAAATATTCGGCATATTGTGGTATAATTGATAAGTTTAAAGTTCTTTTGCTAGAATAAAAATGTGTGAATAATATTATTTTATTGGATAATTGTTGTATTACAATAGAAGTGTTATTTAAAGTTAAAGAAATTTTATGGACAGTGTATTTTGAGCAGTATTAGTAGAAGCTCGATAATTGCTAAACAACAAGGGTGAAAATTCTTATCGATATTAAAATTCGTATAATGATCGAGGTAATAAATCCAATTAGAAAGAACTTCATTTACAGAGTACCTACATTCTCCTACAATAATCGAGGTTCTGCTGTACATAATATAGACTATTTAGTACATTATAGTTTTTTCTATTATATCTATAGAATGATATTAATGTAAGCTTTTCTATATTCAATTATGCAAAGTGTTTATGAAGGTGTCTAATACTCAAATTTGTAAAAAAACGAGAAACTAAATATTCACGTAAAACATTTACATACTATTAGATTACACGTATTTAGTTTAGATATCAATCTTATAATTATCTTTAAAATTGCAAAAAATAAATATAAGACAAATTATATTTTCCACGTTAAATATAATTTTTATAGAAAATTTATTATTTGTGTAATCTTGAAAACAACCGAAATTGAGCAATTAGTTTCAACATTTTTTTAATATTTGTATATTAATGTTGTTTAATGAACATTAAGGATGTTACCTGTCATTATTAAAAGGTGTTAACACGGGAACTATGAGTCCTCTAAAAGTGAACGGTGTTTTCTATAATTAACAATGAATAAATTTGTATTATTTAGAACACATTTAAAAATTTTGTAGTAAAATTAGTGATATTAAAAATGATTATAAAGATGAATTTACACATTTACCTGTTTTCAAGTATCGATTTGAGAATAAGAATTGTTTTTTGAATGAAATGAATTCGTAAATGCGTGTCATAAACGCTGACTATTGTTTTATTATCATATTCATTCTAACATTACAGAATTATGATAATGATTTTCCCATTATTAATGTACATAGAATGAACCAGTAAATAAAAATTTGTTAAGTAAAAGTCTTTTTAAATTCTTCTATTACGAAATTCTGCATATTAGTTATCTTATCGAATATGTATCAAGTTACATACAATAAGATATAAGAGCAGTAGGTCACCGACTTTAACCCACTTTTATCTGGTAAATATCGAACTAAATGAATAGATAAATACACGTTCAAGTGCATAATTAAAAAGGATATTCAATGTTAAAGTTTTTATACGTTAAATCAATTACCCGTAGTTATTCACGTAGAATTTAAAGAATATGTAATTTTCAATACTACATTGTATGGTATAAAAATTTGTATGCCTTTTGAGATAAAATTCTGAAAAGAAAAATAATTGGATCTGAAGGAAAATTTCTTATCAAAATCGTTGACGGAGTTATTTCAAAAAATATACTTCGTGTTTTTCATGATACTTATTTAACACAAAGTATTCGACATTTAGGACAAGAAATAAATTTAAAAATGCAAGTTAAGAGAAAATCACATCTTTATTCTGTAAAGCATTTTGGAATGTGACATTGCTTTGGTTTTCCATATCATGTTATATGAATATTACATGTACAGGTCTGTGTTGATCACTGTATTTAAACAGACAATACCGATTTTCAATGACTCTCAAGCATTTTGATTGCTTATCGTTAGAATCATTGTTACGTTTTGATAAAAATATATTCTATATTCTATATTCTATATTCTATATTCTATATTCTATATTCTATATTCTATATTCTATATTCTAAATTCTATATTCTATATTCTATATTCTATATTCTATATTCTATATTCTATATTCTATATTCTATATTCTATATTCTATATTCTATATTCTATATTCTATATTCTATATTCTATATTCTATATTCTATATTCTATATTCTATATTCTATATTCTATATTTCATATTCTATGTTCTATATAATATAATATAGAGTGTATAAGTGTAAAATATATAATATAAAATATAATTTCCATAATTATTTAAGAGAATCATTTCATGTAAGAACTTTGTATGAGATACATTCAAGACATTCTTATCAGATAGAACTCTTTGACAGATTTTTGTTTTGCTGTCAATAAAACTTCCAAGGATTAATTCTTAAATTGATACATGTGTAAAATCAATCACCGGATTGATGTCAAGAATTAAAAAAAAAAATTTGTTATTTAACGTTGCATTCATTTGTTGATTACCGATTTATTAAAGTTATGGTGCGATTTTAGCTGCTCTTTACGTTGTAAGGTACATTATGTATGTAAACAGTATCAGAATGAATAAAAAATGAAGAAAATTTATGCGGCTCAGAAAATGAATTTAACGGAGAAATATTTTAAATATAAAATTTTGCTTTGATTGTAATTGACAATGCTGACTGGCAATTACTTCTCTAAGGGAAACAAATATTGTTTGCATGTACTTGTTTAGCAAGTATTTTTTAAAAGACTATTAATTGCATTGATGTACGAAAATTTATAAACATTCTTCGGTAGTAAATGAACGTGTTTGTTAAATTTTTAAACAATCAATTCAGAAGTTCTTCCTTAATAAATTTCCAAATATATCTTTCGTTGCAGAAAGTCCAAACGCAAAATTCCTTTTAATTTCAACGACGATATTAATTAAATGTCGTAATTGTGCACATATCAAGTTTAAAATTTGAATTCAAAGAGTAAAATTTTTATCTAATAAAAAGAACGTAAGCAATGAAAATAAATTCTATTACAGGAGAAATGTTACACAACGCATTAACACCAACGTTGCGCTCTTAACTCTCAGTCATGGTCAACTTAAAAAGATAAGGCTCGCAAAAATTGTAACATTAAATATCTTGTAAGCTCAACAAGAGTTTTAAGGTTTATAAAAGTCTTTTATAAAATTGTAACTAACATATATTTGCATACGTACCGGCATCGTGGATTGCGAGGTGAACGTGCACAGGATTAATACAGACTGTACGAAACTGACTGAAGTGGAATATTTTTACTCCGTCTCTGATAAGATTGTATCCAAATCGTAACAGTGTGTTTAATGCTTGAATACTTTCTCTCGTAATAATAACAATATTATAAGCATAACTTTCTTTATTTTTTTCTTTTATATTAATCATTGAATGCAGAACATATGAACTATACACGCCATGTAGAAGCAATAATTATAATAGTAATATTATAGTTGTGATGTACATACAGGATGTCCTATTATAATTTATAAATGCGAATTATTCGTGAACTACCCATTGTATAAAGAATAATGGCAATTAGAATTGAATGGTTTTGAACAGGACATAATCGCCTGTAATTAGTTTTTCTGTACGTGGATATGTAGAGGTCACGTCAAAGCGGTTATTAAACAAATAAACTGGTGTTAAACGATTTGCCATTGTCAGCTGTCACGTTTATACAGGAGTGAATATTTTTCAAATTCCTGTTGCAATTTCTTCAACAAGATATTAATAAAGAAGCGTTCATAAAGTAAAAACAAACTTTTCAACGAGTTACAAAATGTCATGGAAAAGTATGGATTTGCTCTTGATACACATAACGTACATATAACATAATTGGAATAACAATCGCGTAAGATCTCGTAATTGCTGAAAAGGGTAAAAAGAAAGTGGATTGTGTAACAAGTTGGGAGGGAGAAAAAACGATGACAGTGCCGCAACTACTGCAGAATCGTTCGTATCGCTTTTATTTATTTTTCGACGGAAAAGAATGTTTCTTCGACTTTCCAAAACTGGCCCGTATCGTGTTTCGCGATGTGTTTGCATAACAGTCTAGACATCGAAGATATTTTTGTGAACTGGCTGAAAAATTTTATCGAATTTTCCGAACTAAATTTAAATACCAGAATGCTTTTAAACCAAGGTAACCATGTAAATCACGTTTCGCTACAGTCGTACGAAATTTGCAGTCGAAATTACATTAAAATGCTCTTGATACTCCCTCGTAGTTCTCACAGACTTCGATCATTTGCTATAACATTCCATTCACCACTGATGTCTGTCATTCGCCATGAAAGCGACCTATTTATGAAAGGCGATATAAAAATAACACCTCGTTATTTGGCCGAGCTTTTTAATAACGCAAATGCAGGATATTCGCAGGAATTTATCTGTAGGAATCATTTAAAGATGGGAAGTATCAGAAATATTAATTTTACCAACACATGAGAAATAAGAAACGCGAAAGGTGTATATCCCGAGTAGACGAAACTTCTCGAGGTATTTTGATATCGTAATCGCAATCCGCTATTGTCTGATTTGCGATACACTGCTCTCGTCCAGAGACACGCTATTACAGCAACTATACCGTATCTAGAATAGATAGCACTTCTCTAGATACTCTACTCGTAAACAACTACACCGTATCTAGAATATACAGCAGTTCTCCTGATACTTTGCAATCGACCACACCCTAAGACACACTGGACTCAACCTCTCTCCAAAGGCACGCTATTGCAACAACCAACTGCATTCAAGGCGACGGCCCTTTTTATACCCCCGAATTTGGGGCCTACGTGACTTATGTCACGTTCATTCTCGGGGAATGAAGAAAGCGTAGGCCTTGCTCTCTCGGGTGGTCGCCAGACGGTGGGCCTGCACTATGTCAGCGTTGCAGAAAACTCGCCTAACCAATCGTCTAGACTTATTATCGCACCTCCGGCCGTTACGACCCCCTGCAATGGGTTACACATAACAATTCCCTATCATCCTACGCATCTGATCAACTCAAACGTTTTTACTAACCATGACTTTGTTGCTACTGGCCACAGAAGAAATATACCAGTGTTGCCTCTATCTTGATATTCGAGAGTGAACGTTTCTCAAATATTTTTTCCACTATCGGTGAACAGTTCAGTTACCACCTCAACAATCTGAATTGAACGAAAATTGTAATTTTCTCCCACATTACAAATTTGTCTCCCACGAAATCATTTGTGTAAAACTAGAATAAAGCAACATTCACAAATATTAATTGTGACTCTACAGAAATAAAGATACAAGAAAAGGAAACAAACAATGAAACCAAAGAAAGAACTAATTCGTCTGTGAGAGGTTGAGTCATCACTGCTGGTTTCGAATTTGTTTAAGAAATACAGAACGTTGTATTTTGCAATTTTTCCCATTTTAATGAAAACGTAGCGCAAAAATGAATTTTTATTTTCGAAACTTTCAACCCTACTGAATCCCTATTCTTCTTATTTTCATCAAGAAGGATTGGAACCATTCAGACTAAATTTCTTTAATCCTTATTTTCATCAAGAAGGATTGGAACCATTTAAACTAAATTTCTTTAATCCTTATTTTCATCAAGAAGGATTGGAACCATTTAGACTAAATTTCTTTAATCTGTTATAAATTATCGTTTTAGTAAATCACATAAATGCAAATGGTGGGCGTACCACTAACATCGGCTGAAACACACTTATTCCGCATATCGCAGACTGAAAAATATACTGAAGCCGAATTTATCCGGTTAATGTGCTTCGAAAGATACACAAGTCTCTCTCAGAGTTCTCAAGATCAATCGTTCCTGAATATACATACACACGTACGCACAATATATCCCGGATCCATTTTTCAATTCTGAAACAACATCGTTCTAATAATGACTTTGCAGGATCTGGAGTTGGCATCACTCCGTACTCTGTTTGTTTTGTCACACGGTATAAAGTATCGAATTCTTTGCAAATTTGATGACTTCGTAAATACTCTAGGTCTTCGAAGAAATATTGATCATCTTTATATTTTCTCATTATAGATTATAAATATTATAATCGTTACAAGGGGGTTTAACTTGGAATAATTGATCGTTTCATCGTATTCGAATCATAGAAAACAAGTACGAAGTTTAGCCTCCAGTAGTTGCAAGAAAGTTATCTCTTGGGTCTTTTATGCAGCTGGAGTTTAAAGCAATTCCATCGATTATAAGATCTGGAGATTTTGGAAGAAGAATAATAATACGAATTTTCTTGCTCTTGTCCCCATCTGCGTTAAATTTATCTTTTAATTACTATTTCAGTAATATCTTCCGTGGTACTATTTAAACCTGTTCGAACTTGTTTTCATTATATTATGCACGTAATCTACTATATTTCTTCAGTTGTACATTCTCCAGACGATACAATTGAACGCGTTCACAAAGGCTTTTCTATAGATACTAAAATGCATTCGCCCATTTTACCACCTCTGCTTGATCGATCGACGTCGTATTGCTCTTCGTAAAGTTATCGCTAGAATTCTCTAACGGTGACAACCGAAATGGTCTTGCTTCGGGTAATGCAGTTTCGAATTGTTCTCTACTTTGTTCACGGAGTAATGTTCCGTGACAAGTGTCGCAGATGCACTCATCTTCCGTAAGAATTGGAAACGATCTTCTCAGTTGCAACGACGCTTTTCGAAAGCTACTTTTACAAGAATAATATATACTATTGTTAGGTATTATTGCTATTATTATTATTATTATTATTATTATTATTATTATTGTTGTTATTGTTATTATTATTAAATGTCTTTGGTAGGCATGCTTGAAGATATACACACACTCGATATACGTGTACACATGTATATATATATTTATATACATTTTATATTTTATATACATAAATTTCGTGGATTTAGTCACGCAAGTGTGTAAGAGGTACAGTTAAAAATTTTGTTACCGCAACTTAATCTCAATCTAATACTTACTAATGCCTGTTTTGTTTAAACGAATCGAAACACCACCGATTGGAAGATGTACTTACTCAGTGTATTGGAAAATGAACTCAATGATTTTCAGAAGGCAGAAGTGCACGATACAAAAGTTATCTGTCGACTGAAATATTTACAAAGATTGTTCGTAAATATACAGAGTGTTTCCCGACGAAACCGGACAACTTTGTCCGTATGTTCAGAATGTTATTTTAAGTAAAAAATATTATATACACAGTGGATAAGTTTGTTTTCTTTTTCGAGAAATAGAAGATGTGTCGATATAAACCATTAATACCCTGTCAAGTATACTGGCGAGGTTCGACAGTTACCGAACACTCTGTATATAGATTATTACAAGCTTATCGCTATGTTGACATAAGACATCAGCTTGAAAATGTTTCAGGAAATAGGTGAAATCTCAACGACTACTCGGTTCATTTTTCGTATTTCAATAATGTTAGGTGAATAGTACAATGAAAATAGAATATAATCACGTTGGAATATTTTATTACGCGGTATTGGAGATTCCAGGTTTATCCGTTGTTTAAACTGCAATAATAACGATGGTCGGTTAATTTCGTTTCGAGGTACAAATGGTACCATTGAAACGGTTATGAGACCTGTCGATTTTGATTGCAGATTTAATCGAAAGTATATAACGTGAAAGCGATATGGGCCACTGATCGTAACAGCTGGGCGCATGGATCGATAACCTGTAACAAGCTGTATCGAGGCTTTTAACAGTTCATTACGATATCGATTGTAAAATTTATTTTACAGAGGAAGCTTCTGGAAATATGTTCTTATTTTTGGGGGGAATTTTTGAAAGTAAGTTACGACTCAAAATTTGTAACAGAGATTTTGCAAATTTTACGTTGCAAAGGCAACTGTTCCATGTAAATGAAAATTTATTCCAACGACTGATATATTTTTCAATAAAAACAGAAAAAGAGGAACTCAGGACGGTCGATAGTTTCGGAGATAAAAATGAATTTTCACAATATAATATAATGATATTTCACCACAAAGCTTCTAACACTCTCGATGTTAATTTTTCGCGAATAAAAAAGCTTTCCTCATTCTGATAAATATATAGTTACTTTTTCAGTCACGTAGCGAGCACTATTTGATAATATTTTTAATACAAAACGAAACACGTACTTCGTTCTTAAATCTTCATCGTATTGTAAGAGTTAATCGAACTTGTAACGTGTAAACAGCTTGAATGTCTGAACAACACTAGATGAAATTCAGTGTATACTCGAAGGTCGAGGTCAATAAATAACAGAGATCGGGACTATTTATAAAAATGCTTTTTATGTTTATTTACATGTAGATTTTCTTTCTCTCAACAATGCCGATGATATATTAACACAGTATCGTAGTGATAAGTTATATATTAGATTCAAGACGGCCGCATGCGTTTCCGGTTTTATGGATATTACGTGTAACGTTTGTTCCTCGAAGCGAGAACGCAGACTACTCGAGAGTTTATATAGTAACGCCAAAGAGAATTCTATGTAATGCTACTCGTACAATGTCTTCCATTTGTTTCATCGTTTCAATTTACACAAGTATCACTTAAATGCAACGAAATTTTCTCTACGACGTTCTGGCGTGTATTAAATAGTAAAATAATTGTTCGTTTAGCGATACGTTTATTCTCTCTATCCCTCGTACTTTTTCGATACTGTCACAATTCGTCGGGCTTGGCGTCACAGCGAATATTACAACTACTAATATAATGTTAGGACTCGCGTTGGCGGTCGTTCCTCGTAAATAATGATTTTCGTGTATACCATACGAAAACATTTCATTTAACGTACATTTTTGCCATTATCATTAACGTTATTAATACAATTATTAATTCTTTTTCAATTATCTATATCTGTGTGTTCTTCGCTGAATTTTGCCCTTAGTAGCCGATTGATACGAAACTGAAAATGTACAAACAGTTACCGATTTATTTATACGAAAGAGGGTGATAATCGATCTCGTGAGAAACTAGTCGCGGGAAGTAAAGATCATTGGAATATTAGTTTAACTACGTAATAATAGGAACAAATAAAAACTGACTAGAAGTATAATTCATTATAAATTCGTCGATTATGATGACTTTTGGAGTAACGCACGATACGTGAACAAAATTACTTTGCGCTCGCCCGGATTTGTGATTCGATCTTTCGCTGGAATAAAAATATAATCTTTTTTTATTTCGAACGAACATTTGTATTTTGGTATTATTGATATAATAAACTTCGAATCGATGTGAATGCTTCGGTGTCGACAAAAATTTTAATTGAAAAATTTACATTTTTGTGCAAATGATACAGGAAGCTTCGAATCGTTGCGAATATGCTTGAGTTTCAAACAAAGTTCGAAACGCAACAAATACTTATCGATAAATTCATCATCGTCGCATGTTTCAGAAACTTAAGCACATAGCGCAGACGTATCCGAGAAAAATTGGCAAATTTGTCGATTACGTGCTAAATTTGTGGCACAAAATCGAACCGTCCAAGTTTAATTGCAATTCATTTTGTCTCGAATATCGACGTACATTCGTGAGACTGTTACGATCTGTAATTGCTTCGAACATATTTATTTCCAGACACAGTGTTAACGCTTACGTAAGAACGTTACAACATTTAAGTGGTGACGTAACCAGAAGACGTAGTTACCAGAGAAAATACCTCTTCGATTGAATGCTATCATGCAATATTAAGAAATAGATTTTCAAATAAACTACAAACTGTACGTAACAAAATTAAAGTGAAACGTGATTATCGAACTTTTATTAGATTATATAAACATAAAATCGTGGAAAATTATAATTGAAACTTTAACAACGCAAATCCTTTGAGGTGTAGTGTAAAATAGAATTAATATATACATGTACGTAGACGACAGTTAAAAATAAAATAAAGAACAAAACGTATTGGATCGATTCCAACCGTTCATTCTTTCACTATGTTCGATCGGAAAAATTATAATTAACAATTGCATAACTCGTTTATTTTGTCATTTACGGTTGATAAAACAACTATTATAGAAAAGTTTATGAACAAATATTCTATAGACATAATTGAATAATTATTGTAGTAAAAATTTTCATGTCAAGAAAAGAAAATCAAAATAAGAGAATAAATGAGCTGGTTATTTTGAAAAGTGTGCGAGTTTAATTTTTTTTTTTAATTTAGTTGCATCTACTTTCGGTGACAACTGATGTAATATATTTAATATTGAACAGTTTGCAGCCCAAACTTTTAAATATTTATGCGAAATTGTGAATACGTTTGTTTTAAAAGTGGTGCAAGTATTGCGCTCGATGAAAACATTACTTTATTCGAGCAATGCTAGTAAAACTGATTATACATCTGTGTCGATAATGAATTTGTATACGTCAATCGATTGAAATGCAAACCATTAAATATCTCGAAACAAATCAATTTGGACTTACACCACTTAAAAAAGAAATGTCAAACGTGTTCCAATAAATATATAAGATGAGATAGAAAATTAATTCAAATTTGTTTTATAAAAAAAAAAAAAAACTAACTAAGTGTACGTAAATTCTGGACATAAGTTTTTCTTAAGAAAAAGTCATTTGAAAGTTTTAATTAAATTTGAATAGGAACGATCACGTGTGACATTACTGTAAAGTTGTTATTTTTTCCAGCTGGTTACGTTACAACTATTCGGCGAAGATTTATCAAATCGATTAACTATTTAATGACTTGTACTTGCGATCAATACCAATAGACGCAACGACCTAATTTACTGACAATGCACCAAAAACTGTTGATGAGAATGCAGTGGAAACGAACCACGCTCTATTAGATTGTATGTGTGTGTGTGTTTGTGTGTGTGTGCGCGCGCGTGTGTATGTATGTATGTATTACGTGTATTGTGTGCACGTATGCACTTATGTACTTTAGGTAATACATATATCTTAATATATGTATCTATATCGTAAAATTCACACTTATGAAAAAGATATCTTATTTCAATATTAATAGATAGATTAACAACCGTGGCCGGGCCAGCCTGGCCACATGGCAGAAACGGTTTCTTTAAACTGCTTTTATCAACTTTTATTTTATTCTTAGAGCTTTCTTTTTCTTCCTTTGGCTTCGAATTGCACCTCGTACAAAAGTGTCGCGCATAATTCATAGCCGTTGAGAGTAACGTGTACGACTTGATTCGACAACAATCGCCACTCTGAATATTTTCCTTTCCTATGTTCGTCCTTACCATCTAATAATTTCCATGTTTCATTTTGGCATCTCACTTTTTATACTTTATATCCGAAAAGTTAACGCGCAAGTTTCGTATTTCTAATTCAATAAACGTGAATTCTGTGTTTCGCACGCTTATTCTCGGCGGTAAACAAAAGTGGAAAACTCCCGAGACCTCGTGGTATTTTCCATTGTTAAGTTGTCAATAAATCTAACAGAAAATTAATATCTTTCTTTCTTAAGAAATTCGTGTCGTGTAATTCTGGTTTTTATTACAATGGCTCGCTCGTATCACGGATGAACCACCGTACTGTCTCTCAGGTTGTCACAGATCTATCCCCGACCACTGTTAACTGCATCTGATTCTCCCCCTCACTGTACACAGAGTCAAGAGAGCTACCAGAAAGATACGAACGATTAAATTTCCACCTACCTACCCCTTAGATTGTTACACCGCGGTCCTCGACCGAGAAACAATATCGTGCTCGCAAATTAGAAATTTTATTTAAATCGTGCGATCCTTTCGAGACCATTCGTGCGTTCGAGGTTTGTTATATTTATTCGAAAGTGAGAAACGATAATTTATCGGCGACCTGTTGTTATCGAATCATTCGGTACATATATGGACACATGCATGCATCGATGTGCTGTATACATATACATACGTATTCATGTGCAGATACATTTCCACATACAGACATACGTATACGCACGAATGCATAATATCTATCCACTTTTATTTATCGTTTAAGTATTACGCGCACATATTTAATTGTAATAGCTACCGAAGAACCACGGATATGTACAATAGGGATATGCCCGATCAATACAAGGTATATATATATGTATTTCTTTCGTATACGCGTAACGCGTTTCGTATATATTATATAATCCTCTTCGAATTCGATTTGATCAAAAAGGATAATCGAGTTGGCCGTCTCAATTTACACGTTCCTTTCGCATTATTTCAGATATGAATAATTTTGTTCACTTAGTATCATTCACAAAATTCAGAACCTACGTGTTTTACTTTTCACGATATAATAATAATTATTCGAAATAATGGTATTGGTAGTAAACGATCGCGAATCGCCAGACGTAAATGTTAATGTTATACAGTCTGTTGAGAAAGAACGTGACAGACATATGTTTTGTTTAAATCTCGTTATCAAGATGAGTGTAGGTTCACTATGTAGAGCATATGTGTACTAATTGTAAACGAGGCTCATTAAATTAAAGTAAGAATAAAGTTAAAATAAAGTTGAAAAATCTGTACGAAAAAATTGAAGGTATAATTGTTTTTGTAATTTTAATGTGATTTGTTCAATGTTCAACTTTAATGACATTTTACAAAAGTATGACACCTAATCGTTATCCGAATATTTCAAGTAATGCACTTTTTACGAACATTTGTATTCGCTAAAGGTTTTGCAATTAGAAGTATGAATAAAAAGGAAACTAGGAACCAGTTGAAATATGAAAATCTGAAGAATTATGCAAATTAACATTCGAAGCGGTTTTTAAAATAAATTTGATATCGTGTTAAATTTAAATGCATAAGTTTTTTCTCATCCTTACCTGAAACATGTCTCGTGGGAAATGTCATTTTATTTTATTTCGCCCATTAGCGAAAAAGATTGTATTCCACTAATATAAACGGAAGGTTAGGCTACAACACGTTGCAAAACAAGTTCTAGTTGTTTCTATATTTTTATATAAAAACAGAAGGTTAATATTTCTTTTAATTGAACAAATGATTAAAAATGTTGAGAAAAGTGGTTCGATAAATCAAAAAGTCGAAGCTATGTCTAAATGAGGGGAAGAGATGATACAAGGAGACAGGAACACTAGATGATTTGCATAAACGTTGCATGACATAGAAAATAATACAAAAGAAGTAGAAAATAAACACATAATGAAGGCCCATGTTTGGAGTTGCACCTCAGAACATGAATTTCAAGCTTTATATTTGTTTACAGAACGATTACGCGCAACAAGTGTTGCTTTTATTTCTCGAAATATTTATAGGAGGTTGATCGATCCTAACACTAGGAAATTGGATCCTAAACAGAAATCGATGTCCCATATTTTCAACTAATAGGACTATATGTATGTTTACACCGAGCCAAAAGTATGTATAATTAAGTATGCAAGGATACGAAATGTGCAAAGACCTATTACTTTAAAACTTTAGTAGTAAATATATTAAATGTTTATCAATACTTTCAATGAAGTGTAGTCTATGTAACTTTATAATATTGTGTAATAATAATTTTTCTTTCAATTCATTTTCTAGACTTCGAGTTGTACAATTTTTTATACATTTACTTTCCAGGTTTAAAATTACGCGTGTATTATTTTCTCTCTGAAAATAATCACTCGTGTAATCGAAAATGTGAAGATATTAAAGATTTTCGTGCTCGAATAATCGTTACTTTGATATTTCAAATTTTCACTCCAGTATATAATTAAATTGTACAATAGTTGAAGAGTTATGTCGGTCACGCTCATTCTCGACGAACTGTAATGCAATCTTTGAATACTATATTTAGTACAAAAGATTTTTTCGGTAATCCGACATTCGGGCTACAATGAAATTTCGGGGGACCGGAAACTGGAGAACGACTGAAAGGCTTCCGTATGCAGCGAGCAACTCACGAAACTCGATTGTGTCTTTTTAAATCTTGTCGAATATCGAGTTCAAGCCATTCGGTCTCGTTTCTCTTCGTCCTCTTTGATTATCCTTAAGTTCCTACATTTTTATCGACGAAAAGAAACTTAATACTGCATCGTTTACGTTGAAGTGGCCCTCGTGAGCTCGTTCGAACATATACTTAATGGAGAATGGTCCCAAAAGTTTTAAGAAGTAGTTGTTTCTTTCTGGTGGAGTGCAATGTACGTAGCTTTCATCTTATAAATATCCTTTAACAAATCTTTCGGAATCAGCCGTAAAGAAGGGTCTTTCGAGCATAAGCGCCGGTACGATCATCGATTTAACGAAATTACAGGCGAATGATTTTAAACGAATTTTGTTGCAACCAAAACGATGCTAATTTCAAGCGAAAAGTAAAGTTCTCAATTCGAAGGATTCGATTTTAAATTAGTTCGTTGAACATCGGAATTCGTACGCTTTGTCAGCATCGATAACCCTAATGTTTTTTTTCTCCGCATAACTGTGTAGCGACGCGAATGCTTCTGAAAAGTTTAATAACAAATAGCAGTTTGATTCGAGAACTACTGCAGTGTTTGCATCTGCTTTCTAAGTTTCGAAAGACGTCCGTTATAGTCGATGATATCCTCGATGCGGGGGTTTTCTCCGAGACACAAGGAGCATTGGAATTAATTATAACAATTAATTATCGTCATTAGTAGCCATTGTTTGCTCTATATACATAATGTTTCATGATTTTGTTATACGCTACGTTACTTACTATGAGACGTTATTTACGATGTTTTTTATCTTCGTAATGAAATTCAAGTACTGAAATTAATACAAAAATGACACGAACAGGTTGAATTGTCAAATAAATAAATATTATATAAATACTCGTTAAAGCGAGTCCATATTTGTTATTTATATAATATACTAAGTTTGCAATTTTATCTTCCATTTTGATTATTTCTATTTAGTAATATTCGTTTAAGAAATTTTCAAGAAATTATACGATACATCAACTGTAGCTAATTGTTGTTTTAATCGCTTTTTATCATAAGACAGATAGTATAATTGTAGAATTGCTCGGAAAGTAAATCACCCATTTCATAAAATCAATTAGACAGCGTTTTTGCGTAAAAAATTTGAAACAAATAGGTTTTTCATGGATCGATACTTCATCAGATACCATCAGAAACACGTTTATTGTTGTTCGAGTGTTCAAAAGAAAGAGAAACACCTTTACCATGGTATAGCCTCGAACTAAAAACTTAAAATTATAAACTTAAAGTTAATTACATTTAAAAATGTCAGTCAATCACGGACCCTATTTTACTAATCATCAATTACCGTGTACCGCTCTCGAGCAAATTTGATTCTTGCGAAGTTAACGGTTCGACGGATCGTTTAGTTTTCAGTTCAACACTTTAATTTCATTACCTGTTTCGGGATACTTCATTACATATACTACGCGCTCGGGAAGAATGCTTGGTGACTCCAAGTGGCATTCTTCTTCGGTGCCAACAGTACATACGCTCGAAAAAATGGGAAGAAGATACGCGAAGGAAGTGGTGTCCAAAAATATATTTAGGGTGCTCAGTGACGCCACGAAGATCGCGAAAGAAACTATTTTTTTTTCTACGTCAGCACAGTATCACTTAATTCTGGAAATGGTACTCAGAAAATTCTTCATTGTAAGATTTCTTCCCGTTATCTACTCCTTTCTTTTGCGGTATTCAATAATTTCCAATGGTCGAAGTTAATACAATCGCAAGTTGCATCCTCTTTTACGGTTACTCTTTTAAAACACGACGAATAAACAAATAGAACCTTCGATAGATTGATCTTCGCCGCTTCTAGAATTAAAGTGTACTCGACTCAGCGGAAGATCGTTTACAAGTATTCCCGAAATTCTCAGTCAAGGTTCGTTGAAACTATAAAATACATTAGAGTCTAGCGCATGGAAGACGAAAGGTATATCGTGTTCGTGGCGTCTCTGGCCCGCGGTAGATAGATTTACTATTATCTTTTACGGTAATATTTGCACTTATACGTAGAATAATATTGTGAAAATTAGGCGGAGGGTTTCGAGAGTACCGAAACCGAGTGGTGCACTGTCCTTCAAGCGATTGGAATTATATCTCAAAGTGAAAGAACGACCCGACGCTCCTTGGTCTCGTATTTAGAATCTACAAGTATCCTCGCTTAACAGTCCAGGGTTATGGGCAACGATTGTAAAAGTAACATTGATTTACTTTTTTCGTCTCTTCAATATCAACAATATACATATAATAAATATGGCTCCTAATGAAGGAAGTGCGCAACGTTTGAGTTATCGACTTGGCTACATTTTGTCACATGGTTGATGCACATCATACACAGGTTGTCCCGTTAGGTAATCGGAGAACATTTACAGCATGTCTGGCAGGTCGTTTTGAATCGAAAGTGTTATATGCAATTATGTGGAAATATTTTCATTTCTTATCGAGTTTCGCCGAGTTACGTGTTGACCGTTGACGCAGATCACCTATGATGTTCCGTCATCTCTAATCAAAGAAGAATCGAATCCATCTCTCATCGATTTTAACGTGCTTTTGCAGTATGATGGAAAACAGGTTCCACTTGTAATATGTGAAACGTTAAGTGTAGACATTTGAGCGTAACTTTTCAGGTGCTGTTATTTAATATCGTATAAGAGTATGCTATTTGTTATTTTTAAAAAGGTGGTTTCCCTGGTATGATAAAGTTCACAAAATAATTACTCGATTTTACATTTGCACTTCAATGATCTCGGTGATGAATCAATATACACATTGTACAATCCAAGGTGTGTTCAACTCTAATTGCTTGTATTTTTAAAATAATTAAGTATCTACATTAATGTTCAACGCATCACAATAGGTACCTATATTATACCATTCTGTAAAAACGTGTTAAAATTGAAGAACAGGTTGGATCTTTCCAATTTAAATTTTTACTACGTCGCTTTCATCCACTATATAGAATGCCTCTTATGTTTTTAAATGTATTATAGAATATGCCGATACGGTATTTCCATATAGATTTTGTAATTATAAAACTTTGGGTATCGTAAGGCCCATTGGAACAACGAATAGAATTATGTTTGCAGGCGGACGGTTGCTAATTTGAACAATATATTTAGATTTTATTTTATGTATTTTGACATACATTAATAACACATGAAAACGAACTCGTAGTGTGAGTAACAATTTTGATTCGGAACGTTACTTCGCTGGACACCCTGTATAATAATGTATCGAACGCATAGGGTGAATTGCAAACAAATTTCACGAGACTTTGAAAGTTTGATTTACCGTTATTCAATAAATGTCCTTAGTTATTGACAATCTCCTATAGTATTCTACATATACATTTCTTCTAATTTTTCATTATTTATGAATATTTGGTTAAACAATAGTAGGAATAATAAGAAAATATATATTTATTGCACCAGAATTGTGTATAATACGAAGGAAAGTATCGAGTAAAACAAATAATATGTAAAAGTAAAGTTATATATGCATCTACCGCACAAAGCAAGTATAATTCGGGTTACCTAAATTTCAATCAATGATTTGTGTCTAAAAATTGGTCTATATTACATGCATATACATGTATATGTATGCACGCAGTACAAACTGCTTATTTAATACAAGTGGAAATGTGTACACATATTACGCCTAATAATAGCAGAAAATATTAAAAATATACGAACATAATTAATTGGTCAAATGAAAGAAGCAACTCTTAGAAGAATTAAAAATTAGAAAACTTTACTTAGAAAAATTCGTACTGTTAAATGTAGATGCATGTCGGGTGCATAGAAAACACGTAACATTAAACACGATTTGTTCGTGAAATTTTGTTGAGCAGCGCGCCCTATGTGTTCAATATGTCCCGTTCGTGTGCACTATGCACTACATAACTACATAGACAATCTGAGTCAAACTGGTGCTCCAAACGTCACATTCCTCCCTTGTAAGTAAGCAAGACTCCACGTGCGTTAAAATTTGTTATCTGATCGTATGCTTGGGTAGATATAATAACGGAAAGTTAATGTAATATGTACAAATATTGCCCGCACTGCATTCTCTTAACAAACCAGTGATAAATCGATCTCCAAACGTACAAGTGTATGTTGTATGCTGTTTCTCTTTTTGGCGTTAACTGGAATCGACTATGTTATTGGCCAATAGCCAAGGACCTATAGGTTCGGGCGGGCTCCTTAATCATCGACGCCGATATTACACCGTAATTCTTAAGCGATCCGTGTGCAATGCTACTCAATTTCGGTGAAAGAACGAGAACCGCACACGTGGATTAAATAGTACGATTGTTGCGCCGAACGAAATTCACGCAATCGTCGAGAATATGTATGTATATGCAAATAATACTGTTTTCCTTGACTTTTTATTTATTTCCATTGAAGACTCGCGGTAACAAGTAACGTTAACTCACTCCGTCACGATTTCGAGAATTTTGTCCTACGATGGGAACCCTCTTAATTAGAATGCAGTCGTTTAATTAGGGACGATTCCCATCTATAAGCTCGGAGCGTATCTCTAAACATACATCGATGATAGAGCTTGACTAGACGTGCCGTTACTATAGTATTTCTACCTTTCATTTCACACGAGAACGAAGATGTCGATAACATCGATGGATAATCAATATTTAATAGCAACGATTTCATTAAACAGACGCGTCACGAGAAAGTATTGATAGAAGGAAACCGAAAATAAATTATACCTGAAAAGAGTAGGTTTTATTAGAGAGAGACGATGAGAAGAGAGAAGAGAGAAGAGAGAAGAGAGAAGAGAGAAGAGAGAAGAGAGAAGAGAGAAGAGAAGAGAGAGCAGAGAAAAGAGAAAAGAGAAAAGAGAAAAGAGAAAAGAGAAAAGAGAAAAGAGAAAAGAGAAAAGAGAAAAGAGAAAAGAGAAAAGAGAAAAGAGAAAAGAGAACAGAGAAAAGAGAAAAGAGAAAAGAGAAAAGAGAGAAGAGAGAAGAGAAAAGAGAGCAGAGAAAAGAGAGCAGAGAGAAGAGAGAAGAGAAAAGAGAGTAGAGAGAAGAGAGAACAAAGAACAGAGAACAAAAAACAAAAAACAGAGAATAGAGAATAGAAAAGAGAGAAGAGAGAAAGAGAGAAAGAGGAGAAAATAGAAAAGAGAGAACAGAGAGCAGAGAAAAGAGAATCTTATTAATGTCTAACACGTGGAGAAGAAATCAAGATCGTGCAGTTTATTTTGTATCGAAGGAAAATTTGTACAAAAAGAAATATTAGAAAATTGAAATTTCATGAAGGATGAGAAATTGACTAGTAGATTCAAAATTAGCTACTAGCATTGTACATCTTATAGAAAAAGATACACGTTATTGTCGTCGAGCGAAGTCTTTTGTCAATTACAAGTAACAGAAATATAAGCGGGCCAGAAATGATCGTTACGTGTAAAAAGATACCTTCCAACTCTGATTTTGAAGAAACGGGTAATTCGGACAAATTTTTCGTCTTTCATTTTCAACTACTCCTAAACTAAGTGTGTCTCCAAAGAATAAATATTTATCGATTAGGGTATAGATTGCACGGTGGTTACGTACGCATTTATAAAGATACTATTTGAACGTTATCGTGAATAAAGGAGAACTTTTACAGACAAGTCAGGTACTCAAAGTGCAAGCGTTAATAACTCGAGGGTTAAGTAAATGTTTATAAAAAAGAATCAGGTCCCGGTGTAAGTTGTATCGATATTGCAGTTTGATGTTTGGCTTCATTTTCAAATTAAAACGAATTGACTAGTTTCTGTTGATCCTTGCCGTGAAATTCCTTCGACCGTTGATGGATTTACCGAAGCTCTCCTATGGTATTACGCACAGGATCTTTTTAATACAATGTATCCGTTAAATATAAATATATACATGTATTAAAATATATAGTTTAGATTAAAAATATGTACACGTGTATACAAAAATATGGAAAACAGGTTTGCGTTAATCTACAACCAAATGAACCGATCGATCGAACTAAAGTTTCGCGATTAAAAAATATTTCTGCGTATTCTTTGGAAGGTCTTCGGGAAGCGAGAAATTCGGTGACCTCGTGTGTTCTGCGAGTAACTCATTCCCTTGAAGATCGTAATTTGTACGTTGTTATACAATAGTAATATGACTAGAAAAGTGTGACGATCGTAAAATTTTCGAGAGTGTGAAAGATACTGTTGTAAAACTCGCTTGTCGCGTGTAACGAAGCATCTAAGATTGCATGCGGATATGTATACAACCGTTAATTTCAATTCAACGGTTTCAAAATTATAACGACAACGGTAGACGAAAATAATTGGAAAATGTTCACTTGAATACCACTCAACAGGATGAACATAATTTGGCTCGTTTTGCACCGTTGAATCTCTCCAAATCCGAATACCTATTACACGACATTGCGTCCAATCAAACTCCGTCTCAACCAATCATACTATTTATTAATACCGGTTTGTTTCCAAGCGATGATGCGAAGACTCGAATCTGCGCGTATTCGAGTAGTGTCGCATATAATTAGGCGTTTGTTTTCTATTATTTTCTTTGGTTGCGTCATAGTCAACATTTCCAGAGTGACGCGAACGATCATCGAGATACCTCGAGCGCTCGCGCTCCCCCTTCTCCCCCCCCCCCAAGTGTCGGCTACATTAGATTCTCGACACCTCAAATGCAATGGTATCTATCGTAACTTACGATTCGTTTCTCCGAGCGGCGAAGATCGATGATATCGATGTCGCCCGTGACTGCCACTATGACTTCCACACCCTTAGCTTTCTTAACGATACTTTCTTCAAGTGAAGGGCCACGTTCAGAATGTCGGACTCGCGGCTGTCTTCGCCGTCGGAGTGGACCTCCCTCCTGCGGCCAGGCATTAACAGACGATGCCTGAGGCCTCTGGAAGTTGGATCGGAAAGCGCTTCTGAAACAGGCACTTTTTCCTTGCTGGAACCTGGCAAGGAAACCGATCTCCCTACAGAAAAACCCTTACTGAGTCTGTCCAAGGTGGCCGGTAGAAGATGTCGCCTAGGTATTGCTTGCTCCCGTTCTCGCAGAATGAATCTCCCGAGCGTTTTCCAGAAGGCTTGGGTGCTGTATACGTTTTCATCGTCGCGCAGGACTCTCAGCTGACGATTGCCACTTCCAACGGCGTCGGTGCCTCCCCATACCAGTTCCTCGACCAGAGCGAACTTCATGGGATCTTCCATTCTCCTAGCTTTCACCAATGCCTCGGCCAGAACGTCTTGGGCGGAGCTGCTCACAGGGACACGGAGTATCGCGTACGGTATATCCGGTGAAACGTTATAAATGCAAACTAGGAAAGTGTCAGCTTCGTCCCATATGGATGTGTCCCTGTCCGAGTCTAGCCTCGAGTGACCAGCCGTACTTCGGATGGAAGCTAACCAGGCCCTGCTGCTAGGATCGTCGCCCACTCTTTTCAATAGGAAACGTCCCCGCCCTTTCCACGAAGCCTGTGCCTGCAAAGGATGCTCCATTGGATCCAACACACGTTGAGTCGGTAGCTCTTCTCGATCTCTTTTCTCCCAACCTCGTGAAACTTCTTCGACAAGTATATATTCGTCGACCCGATTCGGGGATATTTCAGCCTTTTTAAGCGCTTGTAGCATCACCTCTTGAGTCGTGCTATCTTGGGTGACTTTCAATATAGCGTACGGTTCATCGGGTATCACGTGATAAACTATCAAGAAGAACATTTTTCTTTTTAATGGCACCCCGCCCAGTCCAGGGTCCACGGTGGTCAGCTTCTCCGGTTCCTTTCCTACCAAGAGACGTTTCGATGATTCTTTGTGGTCACGGCAGCAAGTATTGTAGTCGAGGCTCTCTTCCTCCAAACGAGAATAAATGAAAAGGGTGGACAGGGCCAGTGGTTTGTTTTTACAGGAACGTAAACGTACGTGTCTGTAACCGGGTCTCAAGCATTTTAACGGTATCACTCTTTGGGCAATTAAATGGTGGGAGCTTGCCTCAACGATACCAAAGCGTAGGAAAACGAGATCTTTGAACATCACTTGGAAGCAGAATTTCTCGTTCCAAATTGGGTTCAGGGCATTGTTCTGTATCATTTTCGTTTTATGCTTGGCACAGTCAATCGGTATGCCGACCAGTTCAACCTCGACGTAAGTGCTGGCGACGAAATTCGTTGGAGAAACATACTGGCCAGAGACTATCGAGAGAGTCAAATGCGCTGAATGCAGTCCATCGAATTCCTTGTCCCAAGGATTGAAACGTCTAGAAATCAGTTCCAGATTTTTGTACGACACATTTGTATTCATATTTTACCTTTTCAAATACAGATAACACTGAACACGAACACGGGAAAGAACGATTTACTACGATTGGAGTTTAATCGTAATTGCACAAATGAAAAATATTTACGTCACAAGCATTAACACGTTATCTTGAACGTTTAAAATAAATTGCAGGCAATTAAAATTGAAGCTTTTATATTGAACGCTTTGGGAGGTAATCGAGTAAGTTTTACGTTTCGAAAGGATCTGTTGAAATTATAGAGAAAATGATAAATCACGTTCATAAATAATTTAGGAGGAAATTAGAAAACTTTCTACTTAAGTATAAAAATATCCTCGTGGATACCTGTACATCATGTGGCCCTTGTCCCACATTACCGAAGGTTTCCTGACATATCCACACTGTCCACTTTGCTCGAACATGGCAGCGTTTAGATTCAATCCTGCGTCGTCGGTTTGGTAGTTCAGCGCTACCATTTGTATGCCAAAGGCCCAGAAAATTACTGGATTGAAGTTTGTGGAGTCAATACGCATTCCCGCTGGGTATGTTCGAATTAACTGAGTCTCGGCGTGCGCAACAACGCCTAGAGGCTGTTTCCTGCAGATCTTCTTGGCAGTACTTTCGTTTAACGAGGAGCATTGAAAGCAAGCAGGTACTCCACGATTGGCCCTGAAAATTTTACAAAATTTACTTGTAATTTTAATCAATTTGAATTTTACGTAACGCTTTATACATTAATACATAGTTTAAAAATAGTTTTCGAATACTTCGCTACGAATTGAAATGAAACGTATCTTTAAAATTTTGTTCAAGGTTCCCTTTATTATTTATTTTATGATAATATTGTACGAGTCTAACGCAAGCATTAAACGAGTGGCATTTTGCGTAAGTATAATTTTAAATATTCAAATGTTCGTATTTTATACAATTTCTGATATTAAGTCTGATATTCATTGTTTAATATTAATATTAGTCTTATTTAATACCTCTTCGATCAAAGAAATGTTATTATTTTACTTGAAAAAGTAAATCGTTTTTATATCAAGGGTGTTTAAACATCTTTAGTTTGATATAGTAATACTAGTAATTGATACATCAATAACATTTGTGAGATACAACAATTGTAAACAATTAATTATTAAGCCCAAACATCATTATCTTTATGCACATATTTTACTTGTTTTTATATTTGTACTTTGAATATATATTCTCATTAATATCTATTAATCCATCTTGTTTTCTTTCTGCTCGTTCTAGAAAACAAAATTAATCGATACAATAAATTGTGTAAAATAAGTAAGTCGCGTACAAAATATAAATCTGTTCATTTATCGGTATCGTTGTACTAAAATAAAAATGTCGGAATAAAAATACTTAATTACTTAAATATATTGCACGTTATAAAAATGGTAAATTATATAACTATTTAAAATATCTCGATAGTGCTCATACTCGACTTTACCTGGACTACTCGTGTTGTATTAAATGTCACGAGGCAACACTGAGGGTCTTGTGTGTCTGGGTGTATCGGATAGCTTACTCGGGAAATTTTCGTCTACCCTGGTGTCTCGAATATCAACATCCCCAATTTGCATTCATCCAATTGCATCTAAACTTTATGTCGTATTCTATAATGTTGAGGCATACTAAACGTTTCAAAATAAATTACGAAAATTCAGGGATCATTAAAAAATCTCAGTCTTTGAAGAATTCTAAGATACATTTTAAATATTGTTCGAGTTCGAGAGTAAATAATATAAATAAATTTTCTAACAATTATTTTAAATAATTATCATCAAACTTCGAATGAACTGAAAGTTGTAATTATAATGAAACTAAGAGATTTCGTCTTCTGAGTAGTAGAATTTGTTAATTAGGTTTATTAAGCAGCTCTTGCCTTGGACGTGAAAGTTGAACAGGTTTTTTTTAGATAGGGTAATATTTAGCGTAGATATACGATTTTATAAAAGTATTGTTTCGGTAATAAAAACAAGCAGGGTTATCTTGAAGAATATTTTTTGAAATTAAAATTTGAGCATTATGTTTTACTGTATATTTAGTTCTTCAAAAACGAAGAGAATTCATTTCTGATATACAATGAAACATATTTAATAGATAATACTTTACTCTTTACGTTGATAGCATATTTGAAGCTTTAAATATCTCAATATTAACAACACATTGTAATTTTATAGCAACTCGAGACTTAATGAAACATATAGTTGTCAAACGCTTGGCGCGCGGTACATAAAAGTACGATTAAGTAAAAATTACTCGACACGGACCACATTCTATTTAATTCGAGACTGATCTTCACTTTCCCTTATTATCATCAAACAAAATATTCAACACCTCTTCGTATTCTAACCTGTAGATTCATTCTTTAAAAATTCAAAAGGGAACCTTCACTCACTCTATAATCAGAATTTTTAGAAATAAAAGTTCCAAAACTATAAACGAACTTTCAATCGTTCGGGTTCAGGTTTAAATGAAACGTCTGCTCTGTAAACCTGATGTATACTTACATTATACACTTATATTTTCTAGCATTATCTTATAACACAAACCTAAAGAGATTGTCAATATTGCTGCCACCGCTTGCAAGCGAAGCTGACGTTGAGAGGGACTGTGGTGATCCTGAAGCACATGCTATGGTAGTGCTTCCTATTCCAGCGATACTATGCCTCTGAACGGGCCCTGTGTGTGGTTGATGACGCGCTTTTCCAGTTGCGGTGGTTCCCGGTGTCGTGTTTAATCCACGGAATTTAATCGCTTGCAAGTAAATCACCAAGTCCGATAACTCCTTAGCAATTTGACTGCTTTGTTTTTGTGACTTCTCCTCGACCGCAGAATCCGATTTTAATCGACCGTGCGGTACGTGCATTCCACCCAAGTATCTTTCGTAACTGGAAATCGAATTATCTGGAAGACCAAAGTTTTGTATTAGTTTCGACGTTAATTAAATGATTGCAAAACTTCTCACATCCAAATTGATTCAAATTCGTTTGCAAGCTCCGCATCGTGTAACCAATTTGTAACGCTAAAATAAAAATATCTAATCAATATAGATCCTATAATTATTCCTTTCGATGGTAAATTTTCTTATTTAAGAACATTCGATATCCCAAGTCTCTTCGAACAGGAATTGGTTCATTCAAAGTATATTGGTTAGACATTTTTTGTTTTTTTTTTCTATAAGGGTTATAAGTCCTCGAAGTCTTGTATCTTTTTCTTTGTTACTACTCTGTATAGAATAAGTTAAAAACAAACTATTAAAATAGCAAAATAGTGTTTTTTTATTTGACCAGTAGAACCAGTGAGTTCAGATTAAATAAAATTACGTTTCAGGATTTCGACTGTGCATATTTCATTCGTAATCTTCATAGTGATTTAAAATAAAGGTCGGAGGTGGAAACTTAAGTTGAAACGTTTGAAGTTGGTATTAATATGAAAATTAATTTTAGTCAATAAAAGGTACGATGTGCATCGATGTAATTAAACATATGATTTATTTTGAAAAATAGAAAAAATAATGAAAAGGAAAGAAGATTTAAATCATAGATGTCTTTAACTCTTGATATTAAAAGTTGTGATATTTTAGATCGAAGTTAATAAGTCATCTAATATAATTGCATTGAAACGTAATAATTACATATTTGTATTTGTTGCAATTGTAAATACACTTATGTGTATAATTTTATTAGAGGGTAGAAAAATTAATTTCTAACGTTTCCGAAGTACATACGTAGAAGTTTACTGGCAACGAATTGAACGATAAGAAGCAATTAGAAGCGATGAAATAACGAGACATCTTTTAGTCCAGGTATTTAGGTTAAGCTATGGCTTGAAAACGATTAAGAACAACGACTTTAATGTTCTCCAAGTTTGAGGTGGATATTGATTAAAGTTTTTACTTTATATTGTATCTTTCTTAATTTGGTGTTTATGAAGGCGATATGAGATTAGGATTGAATTGCGACAAGATTAGGGTCGGACTTATATCAATAACAAGGATTTCAAACTTGACGAAGTAATTATAAAGAGCTTATAAAATTTCTTGTAACTAAGTACTTAATTGATTACTTAAGTAAGTGCACAAATTTATGGAATCTGTATTCCAATAAGTCATGTTAAAGTTTATATTCCGAATTTAATATTCTTTTTAATACTATTATAATTTAGTACGGTCGTTGTTCTTATTTACGACCAGTTGGGGAAATATTATTTTACATAGTGGTATGAAATACCGCTTGCTTAAAGTTTGAACTCCTTCGGATAGGTGATCGCTGTATTGTAGGGACAAAGAAAAATTAGTCGTGGTAGGAATTGCGAATGGTATTGGATCAGACGTTTTAATCAGCCGTTGTAAGGTTCGCGACCGTGCACAAATTACTCGGCAAAGTCTACATTTCACTTACTCGCGACACCATACTTCCTTTAATCCTAAACTGTTCTTCCGTTCTCCTTACAATACACTAGGTTCAAGAGGAAGGAATTACTTAAACATATGTGTAATAGCTTCAAAAAATATACCATTTAAAACGAGTCCTTTTTAGAAATTTTATTTGACAATTGAGCAATTTTAATATTACTGCGGAAACGTTAAAAATAAAATTAATGTTTAGGACAAATTTTCATTAATGACAAAAAGTTGAATTTTATGCAATAATAGCAGATAATCACTGCAGAGGCTGATTAAAAAGACCGTGTACAACAAATGCCAAAATCAGGATTTTTTTACCTTCGAGTAAAAATTCTTACAATTGAAAACAATAATTTCAGTAGAGGTATATTACAAATAAATTTTAAGAATGTATTTAAAATTAATACATAATAAAGAAAACTTTTCATTTCTTTAAGCATTCCATTCATTTTATTAGAAGGAAATTATGTTTCAACGAAGAGTTTGTGAAAATAATGTTTGAAACGTTCTACTTTCACAATTTCAGATTTTTACGAAACTGGAATAGCGAAGTTGATTAACTCTTAGGAAGAACGAAATACAATGAACGTTCTGGTAGAAAAAAATGTAAGGATTACCATCGATATTATCGTCCTCGTCATCGTCTTCCTCGTCGTCATCGTCCTCGCCGAAATAGTCAATGACGGAAGCAGTGCTTATGTCGGTACGCATCTGTTTCATAGATGATGCACGATCGGATATAAGCATTTTTCCACGGTGACCCAAGGGAGCGTGTGCCAGAGGACCGGTGGGATCCATCACCAGTTTCTTGTTTTTGATCAATATTCGATAACGCAGTTGCACTGGCGATGGCAGCTGAGGATCGTCACCAAAATCGGTCTCAAAGAGGAATTTTGTCACGAGTTTCTCTCCAAATACCGACTGAAACAGGATCAATACAACTTTATCTGAATACCTGTTTCTCGATTCTCTCGTAACTGTTTACTCATAATGCAAGAAATTTGTCACAGATGCATCATTTAACGTCCTTGTTACTCAGACAGGGTCGTTATTCGAATAATTTAAAATATAATTGAGAAAATATTTTCCTTTGATCTTCTAGAATTAAGAACGAACTTGTATAAAATTATACAAGGTGTTTTATTTAAGCTAAATACCTCGTGGACGACTAATTAAAAAGAAAAAGGTGGAACGTACCTTTCGTGATTTTTGAGGGGGATTTACGCGATATTACCAGTTTTTTAATACGTGAGAAGATCATTTTGAGATTAACTTGTTATTATGAATTTTTAAATACATATTAACATTATGGCTTTCTGTATTTCTTTTTTAATCGAAAATTATTTTTTTAGCATTTATTGGTAAAAACTCTTCATTGTTTTCTCTGATTGACATTAGCTTTGGTCCATTTAAATCGATAGAAATTATCGCACGTGGTGAAACGATGAGTTTTTATCGATAAAATAAAAAGATGAAGGATAAAAGATAAATGTAAAGGACATGGCAATAAAATGACTGTTCTTTAAAATAAAGGACGCGTGTTGTGTATATTTTTTATGTTATGTTCTTTACAGGGTATGGTATTTTATATGTGTATTTTTATGGTTTGCACGATACGTTTAATATCTGTGTAGTACGTATATAGTATTAGTACTTTCGTGGCGTATGAAGTATTTTTACTTGTATATTTAACATACATGTAACAGACGTCACACAAACGCAATGCATAGCACACGTATACAAAAATATAATAAACACATACACACTTGTCGTACACAGAACAAATACCACATAAATGATCAAAATACTCGTGTCTACCATATCAACTGTTTACAGTATATACAATATAATACACAGGCAAACACATTATCACACATATATCGCGCAAACACTGTAGAGATTCTATATACATATGTATCTATATATACGCATTCACGCGCAAGCACGGAAGTTAGTATCATCGTTTACGTAACAAATAAATATTTATTCTACCTATGTTACTTGAATAAACTTGTTTGGTGCACGATGCTCGCGATACTGTCGCTCGTAGCATACGAATCAGCCACAATTTATTTGCATTCATTTTCGAACAGTTTAACCAAATAAGGTATTCCATCGATAATTTCGTGGACAATTTCTACTCTTTGAATATTTTATATTCGAAATAAATTTTCTTCGATTGTAAATATCGGTTTATAAAATAAATACGTGTGTTATATTTTTTTATGTTTTGCACGTGTACCAAGTTTCGTCAAAATCGGAGATTGTTAATTGGGTGATATATCTTGATGATGGATCCGTATGCAGTTCACACACGTAGAGATTTATTTTGGAGGTCTAACCAACAGTTTAGTCGACCGTCTTTCACACTGGTCTTTTTCACGAGGGAAACGATCGATCAAGCCTGCGGATAAACCTCTACTAAAAATCTACCGTGAATAAGCTCAGCTTTAGATTGTACCTTACAAGGGAATGTCGTCAACTGTCAAACGCTCGTTTTGATGAAACTTTCCACAAGTTTTCATTAGTCCAAGTTAAGAATTGTACCGTACCTTGTTGCTGTTACTTTCCAAATTTAACACTAGATTTACCAACCAGTCAAAATGACTGGTTGAAACTGCTTTCGAAATGAAATTTACTTTAAGTTTCATAGTAGGTTTTCTAAAAACATTATGGCTTTTCTATTCTACACGTGCGATCAATTTGATAAATTCCTCTATTTTCTCGTCAATTCTTTTCGTTCGAGATATACCTTAATGTTCCGAAATCTGTCGGTAGTTCTAGTCTAAAATCATAAAAGTTGTACTATTTCCAAAGGACTGTAAATTAACAAAACAAAATTCGAAATCGAAAATATCTTTCTTCGAAGATATTCTTCCATTTTTCCGTTAAAAAATGTTCGAAATTAAATGCGTAGATTTCTTACAAGTCTACAAAAACGGTACAATTTTTATTCGAAACATCTTCCAATATCTTTCGTAATCTAACATTTACACAGGCAACGATAAAATGGGAACTTTGATCCAAGGAGTGGTTTCTCCTTTAAGTGTCGACTTTAAAGTCGTCGAGTAGCAACGGAGTACGACATAGGTCTTAGGTTGAACGTAAGACAATGAACGTTTGTGCAAAGTTTCATCGCAATCGACGTCTGACAGTTCAACGATGTTCCTCTGCTAGCATCTCTTAGATCGCGTCGAAGTTTATTTTCCAACAGTGTCTGCCCTACCGTATTTACAACTTAACGTGAGTATAGAATCGCGGCAAGAAAGATGTGACTTAATTAACGAATTAATGCAGAAAAATATCGAAACGAATTTTTTCCAATTGCAACTCTGGAATTGAAGAAAGTCTAACCCGAAGGGTTGCGTGTCTGTAGTGGTTACCAATTCCAAGTGCAGCGCTGTTGGTTTATGATACGTCAATCATTGTTGAGGAAAAGATAGTAAGGCGTTGGAAGCCCACGCCTTCGGCGGGACTGCTGGGGTTTTATAACAATGGAGTAACTGCTAGCAGCTTAATCTCTTTCTTAACAGTTTGAGTGCCAAAGGCGATCGCGAGGATCCGTGCGAAAAGTGCCAAGCACCACAATCGTGTTCCTCCTGTTTTACGTCGAAAATTGACAAGAGACTCGCGATTTATTTTTCTTGTCTCGTTATTCGACGCTTTATCGAATCGACTGTCAAGCCAATTTTATCAAATTTTCCCCGAGCTCAGTGTTTTTACATTTTTTTTTTACTTTTAAACCAGTACCTCTATTTTTCCTAGAAGTATCTATTAGAATGGCGGAACAAAATTGTGTCGAATCATTTATTTATTCGATATACGATATAGTGTATTAACGTTGTTCGATACTCAAATGGTTAATTATTCGATTAATATGAATATTTGTAACAGATGTTCCCTAAAAATTGCGCAAGTATTCAAATTATGAACCCAACTTTTAAAGTATTTTAACGAAGCTAAAAATAAACTTTAATTGGAAAATTTTTATCCGAATATCTCTTTGCTTTAATAGAAGTTTACTTACGTATCGCATGAAATCTAAAATCTTTATCAATGATACGAAGTATAAATGTTTGAATTGCATGACGATAGAATTGAGGGAAATATGAAATTTGTTCAAAATTGTACAAATGAGTGTTCTCATCTATTGATAACAAAGAAAATTGACAACTCGAAGTGGAGATTGCTATTAAAATAAAAGATACTAATTTTACTCTTTGCAATATGTGGAGAAGTAATTCTTTCAATTCAAATGGCTATCATTTCGACATACGTATACGTTTGGAATAATATTTTTACAAAAGAGTGAAATATCGTCTGGATTGCGAAGCGTTTTCCTTTTCTCGTTCATAAAATGTCACGGTAATAGTTTTTATCGGGAATCGAGAATTGTGATTTTTAAAAAATGATTAATCTTGATTTTTCGTTCGCGTTCTTTTTGGCCATAGAAGAGCAATCTGATATTATATCATTGAAATCAATAGATAAATTGTTTGTTTACGATTGAAGAGAATTTTTTGTTTATAAATTTATCTCCAATTTAATAGCAAGATAAATACATTGTGCGATTGACACCAAAGTAATATAAAAATAATCTGAAATAGCTTCTACAAGGAAATGCATGCGATGAAATATTTAACACGCCTAATCAACAAGAACGTACTTGAAAGATTTGAGCCATTCGTGCTTGTTGACTCTGGGAACAATGATTCTCAATGGAGAGAATCACAGGGTATGGAGAACTGACGAAAGCACTTCTATCAATCGCTTCTACGACTGAACGAAATGGTATCTTCGTAGTGAAGGTGTGTCCATGGTAAATGACAGGAGACCCGTCATCGCCATCCCAACAATCGAGCTCCACACATCTACATCCTGTTTGCAATACCTAGAAAACGAACTTATTGTCATGCAAAATATCCTATGACGCATATTGGAGGCAGAAATGTCAAAATTTTGTAAAAAATTTTGCATCGGAAAATACACGATGTGAATATTTTCTGTGAAAATGAGTTTTCAATCGGGGGAAAGAAATATGAAATTTTTCTATTTTTTCTTGCAAAATAATGTGCCATTTACAATACTTTTCACAATTGTAAATATCGGCAGAAACCTTTCGTGCAAATTCTTTGTACGAAAAGTATTAAATTTATACAGCGACGAGTTCTATTATTAATTTAATTCTAATTATACAATATCATGAATATTTGTACAAATATTTTTATCCTTCTTTTGAAGTTGAGAAAAAAATCTTCATATTACACATACTTACCAGGTTTACATTCTTAAGAGAAGTTACCAATTCTAACAGTCATTACGTAGTAACAAATATGTAATATCTCAAACGTTCAAAGATTCTCAAACATTGTTCCGGTACTTTTTCAACGAATCTCTAACGTTAATTCATTGAAGCGTTTCTTAAGAATAAAACACACTTTACCTATTTAAACATCTCAGTTGTTCGTAAAAATGAATAGAAAGTATTTGGAAAAGTATCGTAGCTGTATCAATGTGTGAGAAATGTTGAAGTATTAAATTACTTGTCACATTGTAGCGTTTCATAATTTTATTTACTTGGGAATAAAGTTGCACCGAGGATTCTCCTTTCAGTTGATGGCCGGTTAAATAGGTGTTATGCGAGCTGGCGATGTAATACTGGGACAGTGGCTGTTGCATTTCAGTCTCGGACGGTGTCGCATACTCGTTTGGGAAAGCATAATTGTCCTTGTCCATCATGTACCTTGCAAAGCCCTCGAAAGACAAACACCATTGTGTACGCAGTGCTGGGTCCGGTTCGTGTCGCTGGAATCAGACCAAATCGTCGTAGTTGATTGTGCTACCCACTATATCTTTGTACGCGTATTGCAATACAATGGTATAATTCCTTTATAATAACTCATCGCCAACATCTGCTACTGAATACACCAAATGTTTTATCATTTCGCAAGATCCTCGTGAAACGTAATTTAAGCAAACGAGTTGAACGGATCTGTTTTCTAATCAATTGAGAAAAGTGTAAATTCATCACTGGTGGATAATCAGCTTTCTTTTCATTGCGAAACACTGTGTTTCTTGTATCGATAACGATGCTGTAACGGTTATTATTTAAAAGCATCGTCGTCGAGTAAATTTCCACTTCAAACTCTAAATTCCGAGAAAACTTGTTTTACTCAACGAACGAATAAAGCCGAATGTCATCTTTTTCTCAGAACATACCCTAATGGTACAGAATATAGAACTTGGAGACCACGTCTGACCATTACTCATTATTTCTACCTGTCTTGGGTTTTGTAAATATTGAATATGGCACTATCCATCTTTCGAGGATCTTACTATCTTCCAACTATTAGTTGGAACCAATTAAAACAGGTAATACCGTACGATCGTTAGTATTTACGTACCCCAACACAAGTAGAAATAATGAGTAATGGTCAGACGCATTAGCCAAATCGCAAATCGCGCACGTATCCGACGAATGTTTAAAATAGACTTCCACGAAACCGAAAGCTCATCTTGAAAAGATTTATTTTACATATTAACGCAAACGTGTGTCGAGGATGTTTCGAAGACAGATAGCTCGAAGGCTACTTCGCGTTCTACAGATTTATGGCTGGGTCAAGGGCTGAATAGGGCCTTGATATAAACCATGCATCCTTTTGGACGGGTGCCAAGCGTTTCCTATCGACTTGCAGTCGCGTGGTCATCGGGTGCCAGATGACACTGTTTAAAAAAAGTAAGGAAAATTGGCAGACGACCCGACGTCGTACTGCTAAAGAACAGGGAGCCTTTTTCACGAAGGATCTGGGGAGAACAAGGATGCCTTTTGATAAGAGGACTGTGACACATTGTATGGTACTTGCTTACGACAAAATGCTTCTATAGAAACCATTTGTTTTCGTTAAAGATACTTCTTTTAATATATTAGAAGAAACAAAGAACAATACATCATTAGCCTTGGAACCTTCGAAACGTGATATTTTTCTCTTTGAAAAAAATTGTTTTTCGACATGAAAAATAAGACGAAGTAACTTTTATGTCCAAGTGGAGAATGTTCAGAGTCATTAATATGTATTCGATGAGAACTCTTGACGATCTTGTTCGTTAAGTGGTGTGAAGGATTTGGAGCAAATGGAGCTTGTTCTATGGTTATGACCAATGTATCGATATTTTTAATGGAAGTCACTTTCGAATTTATTGTAAGTGATTTGCAGACACGATGACACAGTGTGACACAGAAATTATGAACAACAGTTCGAGTTTAGTAGCGATTGTTTCGTAACGCACATCCTGAGAGGTCCTGCGAAGTTCTGGTATTCACTACTCACTCCTGACATTAGTGTGCAGAACAGATATTGGTCAGACCTAACCTAATCTGACCTAACCCAACCATTTCAGTTGCTATGCCTGTGTGCAGATGCACATATCGTACGTATCTTGTTGCTAATATTTCGTAACTTTTAATTGACAATTTTTACACCAGCTTCAACTAACGAAATCATCCCTACAACTATGTTTGTTTATGTAGTACTTATGTAGCCTTTTATTAGGTCCACGAATCGAAAAGTATTCGGTAATAAAAATAAAAATTTGTCTGTTTGTTACTGTATCTTTACGACAGTATTGTGAATGGGCTGATACGAATTTTTCGATGAAAATGAGTTCAAACATGATTTCATTTTCATTATATTAGACTGTCAATGTTGCGATGTTTGGGCTCATTTAAATCAGAAAAATGTTGTCAATTCATTGACAATACTTTCATAAAAATATAATAAAAAAATATAACATTTTTATTTCGCTTTAGTTTATTTTAAAAAGGAAAGTATATATTCTTGTAAAATCTTTCCTACCTTAACGAGTAACTTGATTTCTTCATCGGTTAATTTCTCTTGCTGTCGTAATTCCAAAAATTTTGTGAATGTTGCCAGAGTGATCACTTGTGACTTCGAAGTGTCCACACCAGAACAGTTCTTAACGATACTAGCGGCAGCTACTGCGTCGAAAACTTGCTTCTTTTGAAGGTTGCTGCTGGTTTTGTATTCGTGACAGTCGATGGAGTTGTTCCTCGTTAGGAGACCTGTTAAAAAATTACAGGTACTTTTGTTAACCTTCGTACTATTATTTTCGTCTGTAATGTAGTGTCAAAATTTATTTAATTACATTTTAAAAATATGTTACAGTAAACATATAATAATTATATGTTATAAAACATTAATAGTAATATTTTTCAATTAAAAAGGAACAAATTATTATACATGTCTGTAATTATATTCCCCTCACTGATTAAATAACTGCTTGCAATTTCGATAAATTATGGCGCTTAATATTATTCAGTAATATTTTTATTAGTTCAAAAATCGACTTCTTTCATGCTTTATTTAATTCAAAATAAAATTAATCCATTATGGAACTGTACAACAGAGAGCAAAATGTTTCTGATATTCCATTTAAATTGCATACTGTAATTTTAAGAGATACTTGGTTCGCTAAGTTGATAATATTATTGTTGAAATTTATGGAAAGTCTATAGAAACATCTGAGCCAAGACTTGGTTTCAGTATTATACTTAAATATTCATATTCAAAAACAATTTTCCTTGAAGCTATTCGAACATAAAAGTCAATGAGATAAATTTTAGCAAAAATTTTAAGTACTTTTAAGTATGAATGCTATAAACGAGGTATTTTTGTACACCGTAGAGTGCGTTTATATTACCGCGACATTCTGTTGCAAAATATACTTAACATTTCTGAAAAGGGTTGATTTTAATGGACCGGCATGGACGACGTCGTTATCGAGCGCAGTTTATTGAACGCTGTCAAATACAATGTGAAAGAAACCTGAGTGCTATTCTGTCCACGTCTGAAGGAAAATATGTAAACACTAGTTTTTACGTCAAATAATCATTTTCAAAAGGACTCACGTATAAATATTACTGGTTTTGAAACCGGGAGCACTTTATTTTACGCGTAAAAAGCAAAACTGGGACTATAAGGAAAAATTTAATACTCGAATATTTTTCAGGTATTTCTACATTAAGAATAAATTTTGAATATTTGAGAATTCGAATATAATTATTCGAATATTTGAACACCTGAATATCATTATTTAAGTATTTGCCGTCATAAACAATTTTTCACTAATTAACGTTATCAAATAAAGTTAATAAAGGAAATTTATGTAATTTGTAGTATTGGTTAGCGTTTTGCAAAACTATGGGGAAATTATAGTGAAAAATACCATTCTTGTTTATTAATTCATAGTTCAGATGTTTCGCGATGTTGGAAATTAGTATGACATTCTGCAAAAATCTCTGATATCAATTGATAAAAGTGTTTCCTCCGGAACTATTAAAGATAGCGATAAAATTTTTGTTCGTATTTTATGGCTCGCTGATGTCTTTTATATGTTGTATGAGACATAGACGTAAGAAGCTCCTGTACAATAAGTTATACAATTATGATTGATACAACTGTTCAAACGATAACTGTAGACTATGTGAGAATGTTGTACAATTTGTCTTACAGTGTAGTCGTTTTGGGTGGCAGTACGGCGCGCCGCTGCGTTGCCATAAAACCTGGCGTACTGCATGTTTGATGAATGGTAGATTGGAACGTGTGGGCTGTTCAGCAACGAGTTATAAAGATTTTCTGTAGGATTTCAGCTTTGAAACAGAAGCATTGGAACGCAATAGATCACAAAGCAGAAACTCCGCGATTTTCGAACAGGAGTCTTTAACATTACAGTCAAGAGATGTAGAATATTCAAGAAGACTACATTGTAGATGTATGTATAACAAAAATCAATTTCATATGAAAATAATTTCTTTTTAAAATCCAATACTTGCATCAGTTATCTTTCTCTCTTTTCTTCGTAAAAATCTTCTGCTAATATTAACAAGAATTGTCACTGTCTCCTTGGCCATGATTCATGTCTCATTGTCAGTAATGAATTACTGTTTTTTTTTTTACAATCAAGCATATGACATTTTGATAAGCTTTAACCCTAGTGTATATGATAATAAAATTTAATTTTTTAAGATAGAAATGATTCATAGATGTCCCTATCCTTGAATAGCTTCCTTTAAATCAACTAATATATATCTAAACAATTTTTTTATTTTGCATAATTAAGGAGTTGATACAATATCCAAAAATCTTACACAGTGTCTTTACGATTAGAGCAAAGTCTTTGATGTACAATGTATTGAACGATGTTTCTGCGCATGAAGCAAAAGGAAGTACACTAAAAAATAAGGTTAATACCATTAACGTGTAGTTATTGCAAATATAAAAGTTAGAACTTCCCAATTAGTAAATGGTAACTGAATTAGTTACAATTCAATACATTGAATGCTATGACAAAAACAATGCATCAACATTTCCTCAAAAATAATTTTCAATATTAAATTCGTTTTTGCAGTTAGTTAAAGCAGCAAAATAATTCGAATTATTCGTTTCTATTTGTGATATTAGTTCTTAGTGAAGCAGTTTACCAAAGTAACCAAATTAATCGACATAATCTACATTATTAGTTAATTGGAAATCGTAATTGAATGCGAACTGTATCGTTCCAATATTATTGGCCTCCGAACGTTTGATGTGGCAATCTTGCTAATTTAATTAACAACCAGTGTTCTTCGAGTCTCTTCATAAATTTAGTTTATAATGATTTTTTGGAAAATCCATTATTTGTGCTATCAGGAAATGTATTCTTTAATTAAACAACATTAACGTACAAAATATAAAAATTAATAATGTGATTACCGTCTTATAAAATATGTAGCACTCATAACAAAGTAAAAGATAAAATATTTGAACTAAAATAAAATACACTTAATTTTATTCTGTTTTAAATAATCGTAACTAACAAAGTAAAAGAATTGAACCAGATTGAACTGGAAGGTATAATATATATATATATAAAAAAGTGTTATGTCAGACACCGTACACGTATATATTTATATATATTTACATTTTGAATAGTTTCGGAGGAAACACCTTGTAACACTTTAAACAGGATACACTGTATAATATACTTTAATGAAAATTTGAATTTTTATGGAAGCTTTCGTCTTATCACAAGTATTTGACTATGAATGTGTACATTAAGATTTTAAGTAGCACTCGACGATTTAAGTAATTCAATGTGCAAGCAGAAATAGAGAATGTTTCAATATATAATACTTACAGGGTTTGCCAGAACGGATGGTATAGCTAGACAAGGCGGATTTACGTGTTAAAATAAATAAAAAATGTGAAATAAAATTTTTTCCTACAAGGTTTCGTTTTCAAGAGGTAAGTTCCTGGTTAATGTGTCTGACCATTGTTGATTACCTCTACTCATACCAGTGTTTGCAAACATTGAATGTGGTTAAGCTGTAAGGAGCTTTGCTGTATCCAGACCTGTATATAGTCTCTTTGAGGATCAGAATTGTGATGGATCCAATCAGTGCATCCGTATGTTGTGGTATGAACTATTAGTACGGTGTTGGGCTACAAGTTTCGTGTATAGTTGATGAAATAACTATGTATAGCGATTTACTTAACTTAGTTTCGAATGGTTTGTTAAGGGATCTTGTTGAGTACAAGTTGCTAAAGGTATTTTTCCTACAGCATAGTACTTTATTGGCTACCGAGTTGTACTAATCTTTTATTGTCCGTAACGTCTCTTTACCCCAGAAAAACATAGACCCTCAACGTTTTAACATCCAAAAAGTGTTGATACTGAATTTTTCATACCTATATTTATCAAGTATACCCAAATGCAGAGTGTGAAGAATTTCTAAACCTGTAATGTTTTAAATTAGGGTCTAGGTTGAGAGGACAGGAATATTTATCTCCTCAACCTTTTGCACCGATTCTTGATACCATTTAAACCACGGTGAGACTTTTATGATAACATCAGCATCAGTTCCAATTCAACTATTTTGAAATTTTTGTTACGTGGTACTCGTACTAGATAATTAGTGTTTTGGGTACACTCGAGAAAAAACCGGCTGCACTACTATAAACGCACGATGATTACCAGCGGAGAAACGATCTTTTCATAAGCATACACGAACGCGAATACTAGTGCACGAAGCTCTTTTTCCCAGAGTGTATAACCGGTTATTGTTTGTGCTAAATCAGGGAAGTATGACCAGCTTGACGCTACCCTTTCTTCATCTTGTCCTGCGTCTTGGCTTCGCGCGCTAAGGCGCCTGGTGCTGCGTGACATAGATGCGCAGAGTCATTATGCCGCTAACCGCACGATGGAGTGGTTCGAACCTCCCGAGACGTTTAACATAGATGGAATTAACCTATTTACGCGCGACAAGTCGTACGAATCGCTATGAAATAATAATGCTCCGTCGATAGAAGTGCAACACAGCTTCGTGATATTTAATGCTTAGAATTACCAATCCAGAGATTAAAATATTGATCATTTCATTCGTATGATTTAATGAAACTATATTCTTTTATAAGTGAAATTATCCAACAGCCATTGATTTTCAATATGTCCGCCCTATATTGCAAACATTGATGGCGGCATGGTATTATTTGTTTTATCCGAAGACGAATAATACTATATTGTTATTAGTGTTCGAAAGCATCGATCCAACCAGAAATAACGAGTAGTGCCCAGACGCGTTATTCAAGTTGTATAAAATCAAACACGTATTCAAGGAATTGCCACATTATCAATATTGATTTTCTCTAGAATGAAACCTCGTTTCGAAAAAATGTTATTCTCCATTTTCAATGTATTTTCAGACGTAGAATCACTCATTGCCCGGTGCTACCATTCGTTCCAATACACCTTGTTTTTAGGTGAAGTATAATATTTGCGTTTTTACAAGAATTGTGAAACTTTGAAATATTATGGAATTACTAGGTTGTTCGATAAGTTTTGTCGTGTTTTCCATTGTAAAAAAAAATAATATGACACTTCAACTTTGAACAACTGTGAATGTACGAATGAGTCGACAGATCTACACGAAACTTCACACATGTTCATCAAACGGTGGTACCATCTTTAGAAAAATAAAACGACGAACCTAATAGCTTCATTTCTTATCGAACGACAAAACTTATCGAGCAACCTATTATACGAGCACCAACCAATTCTTTGGGGCGTTGCATCACTGGTTTGCCTCATCACAGGTGGTCGTACATTGAAGTCCCTCAAAGAACCATCACTCTGGCTACGGCAAGTGATCGCCAGTTGGTCGAATAGATCGCGTAAATCCTTTCGGGCTCTCAAGCTAAACGAGCGGAATAATGCGACGAACTGAACGAAGTTTAACTGAGTTTCATATATTATAGAAGTCGTGCGTGCTTTCACTTGCCACGGTGCTTCCATTCCACCTGATACCCCGGATTCGTTCTTATCCTTGTCTTTGGTGACGCACAATAGGCTGCGTGAATATAATTGTAAACAAACGAGTATGTTTAGATTAGATCGTATTGTATATCATAAGGAATTATTACACCATTATAACGATAAATTAAAAGATATTAATTGAGTCTAATAAATCGCAGTGCAACCAACCAGCGAAACATGAAACAAAGCAAATAGAAAGTGTAGAATATATTCTTCGTCTTGGTGGTGTGGTTTATAGTGGATGTAATTTTGAATATACATTTATTATGAGTTTACTTGACAGATGATAATTATACGTTTATTTTATATCTAATAAAAGTTACGTTGGTTTTCGAGTCGTGTAATTACGTTATCATTTATTAAAATATCAGTAACAAGTAACAATTGTAATATCAAAATCCACGAATTTGCATCGACAAATATAACATTGAGAAGTGTTAAACTGATTTAAATCTTGAAAATTTGTACCGGTTAATTTTTTAGTTAAAGTCAACTTCACATGTCGGAATAGATAAAAACATGTCCCTTGGAAATAGTTTGTTTACAGCTACTTTAAATTCCATTTATCGGGAATAAATTGTACCTAGACTCAGTAATTGATGGAAAGGTAAATAATGTATAGGTATATATATTTTTTTGAGAATTGCGAGTCATAATAATAAAAGTTTCAATAATACCACTTTTCAAAATAAAGAAATTATTAATTCACGATTGTGATCATTTGATAAATTGAAAAATCGAAATAAATGGAAGAAATCTCTCTTCTTCGCTCCATCTTGTTGTTGCAATTTGAAGAAACAAGTAGGGTGCAATTAATCGATAACAACACGATTATGAAGAATTCTGAAGTTTCGATCAAAGTGTTTTATGTTTCGCTTCTTTTTGTCATATATTTCAGGTAGAAACTTATGATTGAAATCCTTACCTCTGCAAGTTGGAACTAATAATTCGTTCACCAGAACTGGGGGGACTGCGCGGGGGAACTCGATCTCTGCTAGACCGTGGAGACGCCGGTATGATTTTCGTCAAGGATTCTCTGCTACCCGTAATCTGTCGAAGAGGGGCCGCTGATAAGCCTCCATCCGAGGACGAACATTCATACTGTTTTAGGCTCAAATCCTGTTTTAAACAACCACGACCTTGGTTTAGTGCAGACTTTAATGATTTAATCGGGACAATGTAATTAAATGTACATCGTACACAGTGAATTCTTATAAGGCATTAATTTGTCTACACTTCTATTTCCATTAGTGTTCTTTCGTTCGTTAACTACAGTCCATTAAAGAAATATTCGGGCACTAGTCTTCAATTTTACGTTTTAATGTCTTTAGTTAGTACGTAAATTTTTCTTTGCTGTGTCACATCAGAATTTCAAGTTTACAATAATGCAAAATTAATGTATCTTACATGTTTTTTTAAATAATTGGGTATACATAGAAGTTAGTTTTCCTGTTTCGGAAATATTCAAATATATCGTCAAAATATAAATGATTTCAGAGCTATAGGTAAAAACTTCGTTGCTTAATAGGAGTCGTAAGAAGAGATAAAGAAACTGTACTAAACGTAAGTGTGGAAACGTATAGTTTTTTTAGAGATTTAGGTTTTTAATCTCTAGGAATCTCTAAAAGATTTAAAAATGAATTACTCCTCTAGATATATGTACCGTATTATTTAAATAAATCTGAAAGATACATGACTTAGTTTGGCATTAGTGTTGATCAGAAATTCTGATGTACTATTATATACAAAGTTTTCCAGAATTCTGGAATAATCTAAGTATTCGTAAATTTTGTAGCAGTTTGATTGGATTTAATAATCTTTTAAAATCAATTTCTGTATTGGATAACCGATCAAGTACGTTACATAACGCACTAAAAATGCTTTTAATAAATTTTAAAGTCTATGCTTGCCGATAAGTAATATTTTTGTGCGTAGAAACGTATTAATTAATAATAGAAATTAAAAAATTATTTCGTGTAAATAATATAGTTTGGACCATTAAGAGGGTATTCTGGTCTGCGTAATTGTCTTCGAGGTGATTTTTGTGAATTACAACGGGTTGTTAAACGTACAACAAATTTAGGTTTTACAGAGATGTCTATTCGTGTTTCAGCTAATCGTAAAAAGAATCTGAAATAATTATCTTCTACGTTATACGATCTGGACACCGCTACGTACGCTGTATTTCGACATCTCTATCCAAACGATGACATTGATTGGGCTCTTCCTAGTTATCTGAATCAGACAATTCAAGCTTCTTTTAATTTATACGAGCGTAGTTCAATTAAAACTGAAATAAATAATATAAAATCATGATGTACTTAATGACGGCCTTTGAAAGAGCGAAGTTACATTTTCAGCGTCAATTTTGCAGTTTTTGTGAGTCGTGAAAAAAATATTGCAGGTATCAACTTCATTGTGGTTCAGCACATAGTGAGATGTTTACTTTACATGTGTAAAAAAGCGCAAGTATATCGATTCGGTACTTTTTAAAATAATTGTGCCAACGATTTGAGAAAAAGGCGTTTAAAGTTTTCATGCAGTTACACGGTGGATAACGACCGATGTAGGTCAGGTATTCTGAATCTACTATACCACTGGTTCCCAAACTTTCTTCCATTCACGGTGTCCTTAGTGGCTTGCCAATTTTTTCACGATGCCCTCAATGTCTCAGCAATTTTATCACGGTGTCTCTGGGCCCCAAAAGAATACAGTAGTCTTTGGTTATATAAAAGAAGTTTTCTCTGACTAAATGAAATGAAATCACTAACAGTGTTTATGTTCCTTCTTTACGTCCTATGCGCTAGCGATATTCATCAATTCATCAATTCATTAGCGAAATTCATCCACTAATGAAAACTGAAATTTTTATATTTTATATATGCATAAGCGCATAAAATTTTTGAAATTTTTTTAAAGCGATTCAAATAACGTGTAATTAAAACTGTTACAAATGAGACAGTGTTTAGATCACAGGTCCATTACTAGTAGGGTCATGACCGGACTGTAGATGTTATGCGTTTATAATATATACGAATATAAATAACATATGCTAAATGTACTTCTGAAATGTATTTTGCACATGATTTCTATACATGTTATAGCATACGATACAAGTGTTTAAAATTCACAGTCTATTAATGACGACATAATGAAAAGTACAAAAATTATTATGTTTATTAGTGGATGAGTTATTCTGGACGCGTACGTACATCGGGTTGTCACTTTCGGTGCGAACACGTGAACACTCTATGGAGTACAAGCGAGGGTTCGTGCTTGAGCGAAAGATATAGTATATAAAGCGTGGGAGTGAGCGGATGTGCAAGCTACCCTGCACGTGGAGTCGTATTGGACAACGAGAGACTAGCCGAGAGGGTTGCTGAGTACCCGACGAAGGACATAACGCAGGTCCATCACCTGGTTTAGCGTCTTGGCGACCACCTGTGAAGGATTTAGGGCATTCGCCTCATGCGCATCCCCCACGACAACCCAGACCTCGTAACATAGGTCACGTAGGCCCCAAAACTTAGGATATAAGAAAGGCCATTGATCTGAACGAGAGCTTTTTTCTATCGAACACCGAAGACAAATCGATATAGCCAGTGTCACGATTATTGCATCGCATTATTAATAGATCAACATATGTTGCTAACATCGTTTAGGATTTATTAAATATCTGATTTCATTATATCGACTACAACTGGCAATGTGACACTCATGTGCTGTTATTCTGTTTCGTTCGATTTGGATGAATTCCACACAGTGATTTCATCATACGTCACGTACGAAACTCAATTTTAACCGAAGGTAGAAAATGGTCGGTTCGTGGGATGGAAACTTTACCTACCCTTGTTTTATGAAATCGAGGGATACTGATTTCGCTGGACATAACTGGAGGCTACTGTACCTAACAGTTCCATTTATTAATAGTGAAAGCTAAATTACTTAATAATTAACAATATTTTATTCTTGGAAAGAAGAAAGATAATTGTAATCGGTTTAGGAACCACTGTGCTATATTTAATCTACGAGCACTTGTTTCGCTAAAACGAATGCCTTTTTAGCACTTTTCGCAAATAACAAGGAACAGAAAAAAGTTAAGCATATATCTGTTTAAACTTTATAATTACTAAACCTTCGAACTTCCATAACTTTGGCAATTTTACGAATTTCGTCTTCGCTTGAGGGGCATGTTTTCAAGACTCTGAACTTTAAGAAAATACAATAACGTAAAAATCGATATTTGGATCCTGTAGACCAGAATACCCAATTAAGGGAAAATACCATGAAGTAAAATGAACATTTGTACGGAATAATCTTTTGTGTGGAAGAAGATAAACAGGAGACACGTGCAATTTAAAAGTAGATTCGTTAATTAATTATAAGTACAAGTACACTCTATTCGTAGGTCACCAAGAACTCGGTAAATATAAAATGAGAACGAATTGACATTATGAAATGAAACTAACGCTTAGTGATTCTTCACATTATAGAGAGAATGTAAATTGTAGTATACGTTAAGGATTTTATTAAAAAGTAAAGTTAGGGAGTAATTAAAATTTCTCTTTCTCAATGTATTCTCGTAATCGCACGAATTAATCATGGTATTTGCTCATTCATTTTATAGTACTTTCAGATTAATTTTATTTCAATTTTCCTGTAATTCTCTCCACAAATCCTTGTTCGACTTTATACACGTTAGTTTTAAACATTTACTTACGCGTACGATTTTACTTATTGTATTGTATATTTATTTAAATTATATAGAGGAAAGTTGCCGAATTTAAACTAATTCACACATTTTTAATCGTATGTGGAAAATTAAATATTTGTAAGGAATGATAAGGAAGGAAATAAATTGGTCGTTATGTATATATATTTTTTTTTGAATAATGTTATTCAATTTTTCAAAAAATATCACACAATATTGGGAAAAATTATAAATCGAATATGTGTATTTAGTCCAATCAAAGCAACTGATTTTCTATATTGGACCAATGGTATTCCACCTTGGAATACTCAGTGAATAACCGAGTTAACTTAGGTATAGTAAAAACAATCAAATATTTGTCAGAAAAATAACGAATAAATGCAAATATAAAACGCAAAGTTTAGTATTCAGCTATTCTTGAGATTTTTTCAGTAGCAATTTGTATGAACTATTTGAGATCTGACTGGTCCCTGATAAGAAAAGAAGTAATATTTTAGTTGTCTGGTATTTCAATCTTTCTTATTTGTAGTCGATTTTTATTTTTATATTACCGTTACTTGCAATAGATCTGCCCAAATTTAAGTAACAGGTTGAGGTTCAAACTAGGCAATTTTACCAAATAACTATATATATGTGATCTAATTTTAATTCTGAATTAGAATATTGCAATGATGAAAATTTGCAGCTGAACAAATGGACTTTCTAAGAAGGCAGTGTAATGATTTATTACTTACAACAGAATGGCTGTGGACTCTTTGATCCGTTATTTAAATATTTCACTATTAAGTAATACAACGCTATCGCTAACCTTCGATGTGAATAATAGCAATCTGTGTAGCTACTCAAACAAAACATATTGTTTCTAAATCTCAAATTACAATACTAATCCAACGTAGGCGACAGTCCAATTAAATCAACTCCTCTCTGTATGAATTATAAATTTTGCAGTGAAATAAAAACTTAATAAGTAAATACACTAAAATATGGTAATAATTAATTTGCATTTTTCAAGCCTGTGTCCTGTGACTTACGGACAGCAGTGTAAATACTTGTTCTGTTATGTGAAAATAAGCTCGCGTGAAGGTTTGCTGCACGTGAATACATGTTTCGTTAAAAACTTGATATTCACATTAAATTATACAAACCTTTGTTAAAGCGTGAATATTTCCAATGGACTTTGTTTTCTTCCGTTTTCGTTTACGAAGAGTGCTACTCATCGGTGAAAGTGTCCCAACACTTTCAGTCATGGACCAATCACGACCACCAAAAGCTCTTATAGCGTCTGCCGTCATTGGCTCCAGGCAACCTTCCTCGAAATAAAGTTGAAGGTATTTCTCTTTTAACCATCGTGACCTACGATCCGTTAATTGTTGTTGTCGTTTCAGGCCTCGCAATATCCAACAGAGACCCATGTACCAAATTCTGAAATCAATAATAGTAATCATTATTTTTACGCTTATTGACGACATTTGTTAAGTTTTATATTATTGAAATTTATTATTAAAGAAATCAAACGCAGACTACGATTAATATTTCAAAATTTCCCGCTTTTTTTGATCGAAAAATAGTTTTCAAATATTTTCTACATTAATAGAATGGCGGCATGTGTTCGAATATTATAATTTACACTTTGAATTTGAATTAATATAATATTTAGTAAAAGTTAATGAAATAGTGGATTATGTTACGGTTAAAATAGGAAAATCTAAATTTAATACTTTGATTCTACAGATAGAATTGTCATCATTTTGTATTCTTGTATCGATGTTACTGTTACTGGTACTTATAAAATATTTTTACAATTTAAGAAGTATCGGGGAATTGGTTGAGTTATATATAAGTATGAAAATGTACGTATGTGAAAAAGAAGAGAAACAGTAGCGATACAGAAATAACTTCTCTCGATCGTAGTTTCTTTTTAACAGTATCGTAGTGGCCAATTTACACAGATTTTATAAAATGGCTATTTTTCGCGCGTAAGCTGCAATACCGGTACTGGAACAAAGTTTACTGGAACAGTATATTCTCCAGAAAAAAAAAACCTGTACGTTTTGCTGATTTAGTGCAACTGTATATCTTCCTATAACATGGTTTGGAGGTAAATTTTTCTGGAATGCGTTCTCCAACGTATTGAAAGTTTTTGTATTTTAGTATTCCCATATACATTAATTTTACGAACAAAATACAATTTTGCAACAGAATGTTAATTCCTTGTATCGTAATTCTAAAAACTTAATTTTTATTAAAAAAAAAAAGCGATTGTAAACATTTTAATTCTTCGTAACGAGACGAAGAATAAAAATTATGAATTAGTTAATGTGAGATACATATCATACATCGTTCGAACAAAATTTAGTATTTGACGTATTAAATACTGTCCATCTGTGTAGAATTCATCGTTTAATTAAAACGTAGATACTTAATGTCAAATATTTATTATTTACATTTTAACTTTTAATAATAGCAATTTCATTAGATTCATAGAAAATAAACCTTTAACAGTGGGTTGGAGGCAGTTTATTTTGCAAAGTGAATATACGTGTTACACGTCGTTGGGTGATAAGTTTTAACTTCTCCCCAACACAGTAGCACAGACCTGTACAAACTAAACTCCGGAGCTTACAGAGCTTTTCTCACTCCACCTTCATCACTTTGATACAAAGTCGTTAACTGCTGACACGCGTCCAATACTGTTAATGCTCGCTCTTTTTCATTTGTTTCTCTCTTTCTAAACTATTTCTGTCTCTTACAATTGACGCCAGAGGTGAAAGACTAAACGGCATGCAGGGCTCCTTTCGTAAACAGGCCTACCTAGCTTAACACGTGGTGACACGAGTATACTGTTTCTACTTAGTTAGTGTAATGGCTTGTTTTCTCTCCTTGAGCTCAAATTCAGCCACATGTTCATTAACGCGAGTCTCAACATCATCAATTGTATAAAGATGGTTTCACACAATTTTTATTAATCGTTTATAAAAATTAATTGTTTGAAAAATTACATTTTTGAGCGTTCTAGTAGTTACAGACTTGCCAGTACGACCATTTTTTAATTACCTAAACATCTCTTCAGTTTCTTCCATTCAGTACTAACCGAATGAGGAATGAGAAATGACGAATATTAAATTTTGAAAACTATTTTCAAATAACACAATACGCTATTCAAATACACGAACATGATGATCGATGGTACCATTCGCTACTCATAGAATATCTGTGAGTTTGCTGACCACGAAGGAAATATAATCGAAGTTCAGGGGGTACCGAGCATTCAATCAACATTACGATGTTGGGTCACAAGTTCAGGTAAATCATTCATCTACGCTTCTAGGTGTGTGCCAAACAACAAATATTTGTCATTCCTCTATCCTCATTCCGTTGGTTCTGAACGTGTAGAGCCATCTTTATACAATTTATGATGTTGGGTCACAAGTCCAGGTAAATTCCACAGAAAGAAAAACCCCCGTCATAGAAAACGCGACGCACGTGTTCTGAACTCCGACAGGCAATGTCATAAATCCTCAACTCCAATTTCGCAGTCTTAACCAATTCTCGGAAATTACCACCTACGATTTCAGGAATCCGTGACTCGACCTTCAAAGGATATACTTCGTGGAACCAATACGATTCTCGAGAAACACCTTTCAAACAATTGTTCCTTAATATTCTTAACCAATGTAGTCTGAAAACAGTTTCAACCAATCGCACACGAAATTGTATAATAATTTGCAGGATAAAATTCGTTGCAAGGATTCATCGATTATGTTCAAATCATCGTTCACAATGTGACACCTTTGGTAATTTATGTTAAGAAATCGCTACAGTGAAATTCATTTCTATTTTCTCCAATCGTTATAATTCCGAAGGAAATTCTGTCCCCAATTTTTACGAAACTTTGTAAGTTTTGCAGAGCGATCAAACAAGAGATACTTATTTTGATTAGCCACGGTAACTTATAACTAAATGCTGAAACTAACTTACAAAGTTTCAGGTTTCTGACATTCTGACTTAAACTGTCTCTTTGCAATTTCTGGCTGTTTTCTAAATTGAAGAATCCTCTCAAAGGAAACAAAATTTGAGGACGTAGAGGGCATAAAACGGAATAGAATAAGATAATAAGAGAAATAAGGTTATTTCGAAAGTTGACTTTAAGAATTGTTTCCGGAAATGGGCGTATCGCTAAAAGAAGGTGGTGACTTTCAAAGAACAGTACTTTAAAGGGCAGTACATTATGGTTACTGACCAAGATTAACTCTTTCTCTTGGTACAGCACAAAGTCTAAATATTTTTCGAACGCAGCTCGTGTGCAATTAATTAAGAACTGTGCAATGCTAATCGACTGTATACAACAAGAAAACGATTGACTTTCAACAACTTGGCGTCTTCTTTCTTTTGTGGCACTTTCTCTGAGCAACACGTGTCACCAAGTCTCTCCTTCCTTTCCCCTCGCTATTTCACGTATCACTAAACGCTTTTCTTCTCAATGGTGCATAAATATAATCCCAGACGACGCGATAGAACAGCATGTATCTAGGTACTTTATACGTATGCAAAGTTTCGAGTTAATTGGTTAACTGCATCTTGAGACACAAAAAGCGTTTGATGAAAAACTGACTTCAAAATTTCAATGTGCAGTCATTGAACGTACAGAGAATTCGGAGTTTTACGATTTCACAAGTTGTTCTAATTTTGATAATTTGCTTATGAATACATATTTTCAATATCTAAAACTTCAAGAAACTGCAAGAATAGAAAAATTAATTTTTTCAAAGCTCTAAATCAAACTTGCGCATGTTTATGATAAAGTGCGTATAGCACAGAATAGTATTTCATCAATATTTAATAACACAGCGCCGAGAAAGAATTCGTAATAAAAGATACAAGAAATGAAAATAGTAAAGACTTTACGTAATGCGATGCTTGTTCGTTTATAAGTTAATTTTGACGACAAACTTAAATCCATAAAGTTATTCTTCAGTGTAAATAGAAAACCGAGCTGCAATAATTCATTTCGTTCCTCAAACACCAAATTTAAGTCTATCGATAAAGGACTTTAAACGATAAATAATTATTTGTCAATAATTCGATCATCGGAAACTACTATTGCCTCTCAATTTATTAGAAAATGAATGTAACTAGATTCATGAACGGATCAATTTAGAAAATTGATCTTTGATCGTCGTGATCCGTTATGTCGATGATATGATCTATCGATGAGTCGCGACCCGCAGTTTGAAAGACACTACTCGGTGTGATGGTTAGAATCGTTGATCATATTACTCACTTGCTAAGGGCAGGAGGGCAAAGGATAAAGATCAGTCGATTGTCCGGCAGACTTGAGCCGTACATGAGGCCAATGCACGAGTCGGAGCCCGGTAGACCGTATCTCTTGCAAATGCTTCTGAGATCGGCTTCTCTGTCTCGATCACAGCAGCCAATCATGACTTCCTTCACCGCGCTTAGGTCCAAAAATCCCTCTTCCAGCGTTACGGAAGAGCATTCCGACTGCTGCGTCGTATACTTCGTTGATAAACCGAATGGCACAGTATCCTCTGGATTGGCAGTTAGTGAGAATTCTGTGGAGGTTGTGCTGCCGATCTGAGCTGTTTTCAACGGACTCCAGGGTGGTTTTTCCCAAACGAAAGTACCACAAGCACGATCCACTCGCGCGAATACCAAGGCCGTCCTCGTAGTACCTCCTTCGGAGTCCCAATGCACCAAGGTTGTCCCGTGATGCAGCATCTGACGAGAAACATTGTTATTGGTAACTATCGTTTACTAGGTTGTTCAATAAGTTTTGTCGGTTTTTCTATTATAGAAAAATACTATGACACTTCAATTTTGAACAATTGTGAATATACCAATGAGTGGACAGACCTACATGCAACTTTATGCGTGTTCATGAAACAGTAGTACCATCTTTAGAAAAATAAAATTTCTTCATTTCTTATCGGACGACAAAACTTATCGAACAACCTATTAAATGTAGACACAGCGTATTTATTACACAAGGAATAGGTAGGTCAAATCGATCTTAAAAATTTGTAACAGATTTTGAGTTACGAATCATGATTTTTGCATCGGAAGACCATAGTACTTTTTTACGTTAAAACTTGTTCAATGACATGTGATACTCATCGTGTAGTAAAAAGATTAATCTTTTGTTTTTACTGGGTAAAATGATATATGTATACAATATGTAATTTCTCTAAAAAGCTACGTAAGTCATTTAAATTTTCTCGACAATATTAAAACATTAAGCCTTTATGGTACTTTCGAAATGTAAAATTTATACAAAGCATTATAGCAAGTACTTTTCATTTGTACTGCAATAATACTTGAATATTATTTTTAGTGGAATTTCGTTTTTCAATTTCACGTGTATTCAACCGTTCAGCCGCGCATACGTGCATAACTGTTGTGCATAGGTTTCCAAATCACACATTGTGCATACACATTCTAACCGTTCGATGAAAGCACGTGATTCGATACGCTACATAAAAATCCTACGTTGATTCAAAATTTCATTTCGATGCCCAAAATGAAACGAGAGCACAAAAAGTCGAAAAAATTTCTCTACGCGATTCAAGTGGTGGCAATTTATGGTCCATTAAGTTCGTTTTCGTGGTATCTAGTTCAGATGCGGCGCACCAAATCGTACTCCGGTCTAGTACATAGCAAAAGCAACGTATATCGCTGGTGTGTTTATAAACGCTGATGGAACTTCTAATGCACTTATTGTTGGAACAGCTTTTATGCGGTCGATTCTGAGTGCAGCTTGTGTGGACATTTACAGAAGCACACGCAGCCTGCGTGTGTTTAAGTGAAATTATTTATCTTTGCCGAAACGCGAGTATGTTATTTTACGATGCACTAAGAAGACACGGGCAGCATCCCTTTAACGATGGTTGTCCGCAGTATTTGCCGTACTTAAAACCATGCGCTTGTTTTATGCGCGTATCGCCACTCTTTCACTGTCTTATCTGCGCAAACAACGCCGCAACCGTTACTTTTGTTGCAAAATAAAAATAGCTATCAATTATTAAAGAGTCAATGATGCAATACCCAAGATAGAATATATCAGAGCATGGGTATTAATATAATATCAGATGCTAATGTTAAGTGAAATATCAGATATATAAATACAGTTTTAGTTTTTGTGCAGAATTCTGTTAGATTTTGTGAAACAAAGAAACAATTATCATTAATGTAAAATTCAACAACTACAGCACGTTTTCTAAATCGTTAAAGACTACAATTACAGTCGATTAGGGAGTTTGCTGGAATTTAATGAATTATCGATTCAGGTTTTAGTTAATAAAAGTAAATTAATTTCTTTCAACTCATCGGAAGGTATTTTCTTATTTTTAGAAAATTGTACGTAGTAATTTTTCATTACAAAGATATAACGTAATTTTAGATGTATAATTCAAACTGAATATTAATACGAAATCAATGTTCGCGTATTAATTGATTATTTCGATCAGATTCAAAAGGTCGTATGATTTATTCAAGTATGAATAAGTAATGATACAAAATTTAATAGTCGGGTAATTGGTGAACGTAAATAGTTATTTCCGATTACCTTTGTCGATACTGTTACACAATTTTCAATCATTATGGAAAATTGTTTCTTTTCTGTTCATTTTATTTCAAGTCGTCCGCTCTCTTTCGAGGCGTTAGCAATCGGATTTACATGCCTAATTTTGCGATAGATAATACGAAGTACGTAATAGACATTATTCGTAAAAACGTATTAAACAAACCTGTTAGTTTAGAATTTAGTTTAAGTAAATTTTCAATTTTAAAAAGCGATCGAATATCACGAAATGCAAAGCTATTATTTTCCGTTCGATTGCATTTCGATTGCGATCAACTGTTATAAAAAAAAGCACGACAGTATTCCTATAAAGGAATATTTTATTTTCTTCAAGTCAAATAAATCGAGATCAATCGTCCTGGATAAATTCGATCACAACTGAGCTACTACATTATTATTCAAAGGTTCTTTAGGAATGTTGATCAATCCATCGCTTTTGATCTATTAACGTGACCAATTAACAAAGAAGACGTTTTCTTCAAAAGGATGACCCGGTTTTACTTTCCTAATCTCCTCCTTCCACCTCTTCCACTTTTAGTCCTTTTCATTTCTGGCTGCTTTCCCCTCTTACTCCTAGATCATTGCTTCTCTCTTTCTACCATCCACGCGAATTTCTATGAGATATACTCGAGGTAGCACGGTGAGGCTGGCCTCTTTGAAATCCTTTTGAAACGCAGAAAAACTACACCGACGATGTCTTTTATCTTAGTACTACGGTGTGTCCAGCAACTAGGAAAATAGCTGGACGCTGGGATATTAATATTTCGAAATCATCCGAGGGTAAGGTCGTGTCTTTATGCGCACCCCTTTTCAAGGTTCGCACCGTAACTGTTTGCCTACAAACATGACTCGACGTGATACGAATAAATAGCTGGAAATCAGACTACGTGATACTTTTTATTGTCACAAATTCCGTGTTCAATATTTTTAAGAATCGACAGAATTTCGAGAATTGAAACATTGGTTAAGCGGAACAGAAATAAACTGCTGATAATTTTTCTTACGATGATGTTTTGTTGTCTGAAAACACATACAGGTGGGGTGAAATATTAGAAAAATATGATTTAAAGAGAGTCTTTTCGTAGACGTACTGATGAAAGAGCGATGCAATGTAGTAAAATAGTTGAAACATTCAAGAAAGTACAATATAACATTTATTGTAAAATTTAAGAGCGTCATGCTTTTGTTAAACCATCAACAAATGAAAACTAGGTCACTTTATCGATATATGTGTATGTCAGCTGTCAATGACATTGTATGAAAATCCAAGCGATGTAATTTAAAATATGTTTCAAGTTTTGCGCGTGAAGTTTTAAATTTAATGCATTTTTTATGTTTTTACGACTTTAGCAGGTTTCCGATAGAAACTCGCATATGCTGTTAAGGTTAATGTGTAATGTATTGTATTGTAATGACAGAATGTCAATATAAACGAAGGAATAAATATTAATAAATGTAAACGAAGTTACGTTGATTGTAACAAAGGATCCGTATAAAAACAGGCTTTAAATGCAGGGAGTCCGTAAGTATAAATAAATTATACAATATTTTACTTTTATAAATTCTTTTAGATATTTAATTATATATAGGGTGTCCCAGAAATAGATAATCAAACTTTGGCATTATATTCTATTATTTTTGAGTGTGGAAAAAGATTGTATAAACATAGATCCGAATCATTTTTTTCAAGATATAAACACTCTTTATTTAAAGTAGGTATCGCACGTAGAATTACTCCAACCGTCGACACTTTTTCCTGTTAGGAGTGTATATGTAAATATTGTGGTAGAGCAAGTCATCCCGTGCAGCTTATGTCGTATTAAATTAGTTTCTATCTAAAGGTTTGATATTTGAGACAGTTTCACATGACGCATAATTACAATATCTGAAGTACTATATTATTTAACAGCAAATTTAGATGTAAATTAGAATAAAGAAATTCTTCATTTCTTTTGTATCTTCAATCTATCCCTGAGTTTCATATGTTGGAATACACTTTGTATAATTGTGTCTTCGACGAAAATATTCGTACAATTTTTGTAATTGCCTCCGTAGCTCTTCGAAGCCACTAAATATCGACTTAGTGTTCTTCCATAAATCAAATTATTCGTCGGTACGTATAATGGAGATAAATCAGTGAAAGTTGTTAGTGCTACTACGATTGATAATGAGTATAAAATTACTTTAATTTGTTTGGAGTTTGGTGGTACGAAATATCACCTCTGTCGAACTTTAGTTCGCACGAATACCCTCGCAGTTTAACCGCAGTCACTTCCTTCAACCATTCGAGACCGGACGGTTCTGTCGAGTGCATAGACATTGGTGCTTAGGTCAGATCTAATCCGGAATAACTTTTCTACAATACATTTTTCGGAAGGAAATTCTATATTTCCAGTATTCGATTTTTTCCACCACTAAAGCTCTTTTTCTTCTACTTTGTGTCGAGATATCATATTTCGTAGCATTTGATACACGTCTGGGTCTAAAAAAACCCAGGCACTGCTAGACGAGAGTTAACGAACTAGATTTTAATTAGAAAAATAATGTTTGAGGGAGCAGTTTGATATTTTGGGCTGAAAATTGAGGATTCTTTTTTTCGCGCGAAGAAATAATTGGATCTGACGTGATGTAGTCTAACGAGAGATATATTTTCTCGAATATATTTTCGTTGCTTTTCCCCACACAAAACATAACGAGGGAAAATGTCTGTTTCAATAGCGAGTATGACTTCAGGAAAATATTGTATCGATAGAAAAAAATTATCTGTATTTTGCACTTTTCTTAAATTATAAGATGCCTCTCTCATCTCTAAAGGTTGTGTCCCCTGTTTTGAAAACACTGCCTTAAGATGTTCATTACGGGATGGAAAATGTGTTTCTCATCGGAAATTGTAGATATATTTTTTATTTAAATTTGGTATAAACGGGGACTGAAGAAGAATGAGTCTCAGAAAGTACGATAAATAGATCACAAAACCAATAAAAGGGTGGCGATAATAATTTGATACGGCGACAAACACGTATTAAGTGAGGTGAATCTACTCGTCAGGAAGGAATATGTTACAGTATGGCATAAATTGAATGTTTACCTGCAGAAGATGCAGATCCATTCCGGAGTGAGGGGCAGCAACAGGAAATAGTGCAACTCCATGGTCGATCGCGATTGGCTGCACTGGTTTATAGGAATCGAGATCAAGATGATAGTCGTTCTCGTCGCATTCTTCGGCCATGTAAGTTTGCTCGATTGTGGTTGTATGAATGCTCAGCGTGCGATGGAGTGAACCAGTTGTCGCGTCCCTGCCTCGAGCATGTCGATGCTGAAGGAAAATACAATAATTTCATGAATGCTTAGAAATATCCCGACAATACGGTACATATATTTTACAGTGTTTTGTACGATCTGTAAAAGAAAAACTTTCACAGACGATACGAACATCTGGGATTCGTGTTTTACAAGCAGAGATGGGACAAATTTTAGTCGAATAAAGGATGAACAAAACCAACGTACAACGATTTATTCGACTAGATAGTTATATCTTTATTTGTTCACTATGAAATATTTCATTCTATAATTCAAATTCTAATTTATATTCAAAAAATAACGGATAAAATGTTGCACACGGTTTGTCACAAAAATAACTGAACTATGTAAGAGTAAAAGAAACTGGTGGCGACATCGGAATTTTTTTAATATCTGTGAATAAAGTATCTTTTCCTATTACATATCAATTTTTTGTTTTCATTAATTCTATTTGTACAAAAATTTTTATTTTTAAGAAGTTCTATTAATTCACTCTCATCAATGTTTATACTACGAACACTTTTATTAAAAATGTTCCATTTAAACTGTTTAAATAGAAGCTATTAAAAAAGTTTCATGACTGTTTTAGTCTCTACTTAGAAGCATATATTATAAGAATAAATATACGATTTCTAATCGCTATTAAACACAACTTATTGTACCTTATAAAATACTTTTAAAATATTGGTCACTTTCTGTACCAATTCAATGTGTACAGAAAAACAATTCTAACGCGAGAATCGAAACTTCATATTGCAAGCACGGTTTCGAAGCTTCAACCGTAGCCGCTGTGCAATAACTTTACTTCAAATAATAACATTGTCATAGGTACTTGTCGGACCAACGGGTGGGACACCATCTTTATTGCTCGATATCTCATAAGCTGTTGAATGTTGGGGCAAATGGTTGAACGTGGGTGAAATATTTTTTGGTTCTTTATCTATCTACGAAGTTTCATTGAAATTGCTGTATAACACACTATATGATCTCCATGTTAAATATTGGAGCTTACCAATGTATTTGAAAAAAGAAAAAATTGATCCCGAACGCGTAAGTAATTCCTCTTTTAAGACTAAAAATGCAATGAGCTACGGTGTAGCTGATTAGTTTAATGTCTGAACTACAATTAGTTTGCTCAATTTCTAAACTGCAACTTAGTCTAAACTGTTTTGGAAGTGAACGTGGCGTTGTGATAGAACATGCAAATTGCTTAATTTGCAAAGTATTTTAGTTTCAAGAGGGCAACAACAAATGTTTATTATTGATTAATTAACAGAGTCGTTACTATACTTCACGGTGAAAAATGTTGTTTAATTATGCAATGAATAATGTAATAATTGTTTAAATATACAACGAAAAAAGAATATAAAGTTTTATTAAAACCCATTTAGTCGTTTAGACATAATCGTGTCAAGAAGCATACGTATATGTATATATATGAACATTCAAGACATATTTTTTAACGAGCGAAATATGATTAGGAGGTTTTAAAATGGGAAAATACAAATTTTTTTCGATTTCCACACTTTTCGCGTCGCTAAAATAAGTAAATATAAAAACGTGATTTTCGTGTGAAACCGTCAAATGAAATTTTTAACGAATGTTCAGAAGTACACATTTACTTTATTATCGTTGTTTCTTTTTCTTTTTTTTTTTCAAGTGTTTGGATTCATTTGAGCGAATGAGGAAGACATTCAATTTGTAAAAGTAGAGTCTAATGAATCTAATTTAAATAAATTGCGTTCTTTATCCATCTCTTGAGTCTACGAACGTGCTTGTTGCTGTCAATGCTAGATTAGCAATCATATTATTACACGTGTTGCAAAATTACATATTTGAAGAAAATGATAGAAGAAATTTATTTACATTACCAAATGCATGTAAATACACATACAATAACGCTCAAATAATTTTGTTCCAAAACGGCCGAATTATTTAAATAAAGGTACCCATGATATCACGTGCCTTTGTCTTCGTAAAATTTTAATACACTGTAAACATATTTTAGGAAGATATATGTTTTACTCCCAGGCTATTTAGCAGAGGGTGCAACTAAATCAAAAAACAAATTTTATAAGTGCGATAAAAAACTTCATGCTCGTAAAAATAGTCGTAAAAAAAACTTGGAGATCTATTTAATCGAGTAATGGAAATGTCAGATTCCTTAGTCTTAACTGTTAGCTTGAAAATAAGGATACAGAAACAGCAATTAAAAAAACTTAAGCTATTCTAAGATTTATTTTTACTTTTATTATGTGTTGTTTCAGTCCCTACACTTAATGTAGAACTAATAGAAACAATCGACGTTCGTTATAAAAATGAAGATGATATAAATATGAAAACAATTTACCCACATTTGATCATTTAGGTAATTTTTAATTTGATTCGGATGAAGTAGAGACAGAGATAGAGTAATTATGTTTTTATATTTTTCAGTTATATTTTATATATTTCTATATGAAAGATTTCACTTAAATTTTAATTTACCGAGATAAATAATATTGCATCCTTTTTCGTACGATAGAAAACAATATTGCCCTTTTGAAATAACTCAATATTTATTAATTTTTTAAGCTTTCCTAGCTGTACAAATTCATAATTCTAAAATATTTTGTTACGAATATGTCGAGGAGTAATTAACAGATATATGCTAATTCTCAATCCGATATTTGTACTGGCAATCTACATGGATGAACCAAATTAAATAAATAATTCCAATAAAAGTACGCAGTGGTGATATTTCAATATTTGTAAAATACTGAATTTAAAAGTCCAGGACCGATGAGCAAAGTAGAAGATTTCATTACATTAGCATTCTCGCGAGCGATGTCGACGACAAACAGAAGTTTCTACGAGAAATGTGCAGCTATAAAAATTGTAAAAGGTTCGCTATCCTACTGAAATTAAAATAAACTAATTAAATGAACATTGATTACTGGTATGCTTTTGAAGAATGTGACATAAATTAAGTAATATTATTAGCACTGTTTCCTCGTCGGTTATAAAAGGACAATGTATTTAATTTTGTAGCTTAATTTAGATTAAACATTCTAATAATCTTTATACATTCACAGAAAGATTGCAGATAAGAGGAATGAAATTGTATAATTCGTAGTCGGATAATTAAATGGGAACTTCCTTGAAATTTGATTCACACTTATGAATTAAGAACTAAGGACTCTAATAAAATCAGTAAAAGGCTGCACTAGTATTACGTAGAGTTGAACCATAATCGATGTAAAAGTGAAAAGTAGCAATTATAGAATCGATATGGAACCGATATAATATCGGTTCTGAAGAACTGTAACCGGAAGCGATATGGGCGAGAGTCAATATATTTATAATAGTTATGATATTTTTTCGGTTCTCATAACTGTTTTAATTAAAAACGATGTATAACAGTTTGAAATAGTTATTTGCAGAACTGTTTCAATCTCTGGATATTTGTAATTCATTACGTATTTCTGGGTTACTGAAATAAAAGTTTCTGTTTGGATTTTGTCCAATATTTTATGAAGAACTTTATTGAACATCGAAAACTATACACTAATATTACATATATGTTCAACGTTACGTCCATTTTTGACGAAAAAGGTTCATTTTCGAGAAAGACAAACCTTCTACGATATTATCCACAAAATTGATAAATAAAAGTGAACCTAACCCAGATCCTTATAGTCAGCAAATAGATTTGAAAAGATAAAACAACTGTATCTTAAATACCTCATTATAAATATTTCATAAATTATACATTAATGGTTTGCCTGCACCATGGGAGGTAGAGATTGGAGGCTGCGTGGCTCTGTAATCAGTACTGGAAAACACATTCAGAGGCTTGTATTCTCAAGGCTATCGCTTTCCCACTCGAGTGTATTTCAAGTATAGCTCAACAAGTTTAATAAGATCCCTGAGGTTGTGGTTTGAGCGTGGAAGAGTGAGTAGTAGGGATGAGGACAAGCAACGAGGCTATCGTATAGGCCCACAGTCTGTACGTGATGCCAAATATATTGACCGGTTGAGCCGATTGAAAGGTAGATTGAGCTTTCATCTCCTCGCTCCGCCCAGATTGTTTGTTTTAAAGAGAGAAGGGGGGAAGCCACAAATACACTATCTCTTTCTCAAACATGGAAGTAGGCCGGTCTGGCTTTACTGAACAATCAGCCACTTAAAGAAATATATAAAGTCAAGAGGTAAAACTATTCAAAGTATACTAATAATCCCTTTAATGATTAAACGTCACTTAACATTGAAAGTTTAAATTTGGATTTTTTTTATTAGACGTTAACAAGAGTATTACCAATGAATTAGCGAGTTTTCCCCGATGAAGATGAGTTCAAATACGACCTAATTCGAAAGAGCATGTATTTGCAGAATTCAAAAGTGATCTTGAATGCAAGATGTATTTCTTTCAATTTTAATTACACGTTCCTTAAAATATTATACTTCTTTTAAACATGCAACTCGTTATGTTATCCTTTCTTATTTTTCGTAACGCTTAATTTATTTCTTCTTGTACTCAGCAACAGTTTTTGGTTCATTTCGCATTTATATGTTAAATTTAAATCTAGGGTTAGATCGCAAAGCAGTATTTCGCTAAACTTCGCCCTTTCATCGTCCTCAAGTATTCATGCACTTGAATTTGTATTGTTTCTTCTTATTATGACGAATGTGGTCGTTAAATAAAAATAGAAACAAATAAGGGTCAGTTTCTCCTACCTACGAGTATGACAGTGAGAAAACTGACGAAGGTTGGACCACACTCCAACAAAAAAATCTACTCTTCCGGAACACTGCAAGAGAGAAGGTAAAATTTGACGTCATTCGTTTGGAGGGCGACCGAATCAATAGATTTGGTACCAGGTGTAGTTATTTGTTGTTATCTGACACTGTTTGAAAAGAATAAGATTATGATAAAATGACAAATATAGTCACATCTAAGAAGTATCCTTCCTCGGGTTTTGACGAAACATTGAAGATTTTTAGAGCGGTACAAAATAAAGAATAAGTATCTTTTTGGCCACTGTAACTCAAGATTAAAAGATGAATCTACTCTAAAAAATTTCAACCCCTTATGTCATCTCGCAAACTATTGCAGATATAAAGAAGTTCTTTCAGCAAATTCTTTACGGTTTTCAACATAAAATAACATCGATATTTGAAATTAATCCAAAAAAAAGAAACGAAGAAATCAATTTTAACATCTATATTTAATAATTATAGAAATCATCTTTAGACGGTAATCTTAGATATGTAACGCTAACGACAGAGTTTACGAGTGATTTTTTACCATCTCTAGACATTTTTTAAAACTGATGTGTATAATATGTTTTCTTTCGTTAGAAACCGTACAAAATTTGTTAAAAAACTCCTTCGTTTTCTATAGTTTTGAAGGTAACATCAGAAAGAAGACTGAAACTGAAATAAAGTTTCACCCCTTAAACTTCAGTCGTCGGTTAAAAAAAAAATACGTGTCCCTTATTTTTGGTCGCTCTATAAACCTGAAAAGTTTGATCAAAACCGAGGGGGGGACACTTGGTGAATGTTCTTTGCAAGCCCACGCAGACGTTTGTCAGGAGAAGCGGTCGGACCAGGGTTTGAGACCCCAGGGATCTTATTTAACTTGTTCAGCTTTACTTCACAATATTCTCTTCGGGAGATTTCTTCGGTAAACATCGAAATTACAAACTTTAAGTCTATGTTTAAAGACGTTTCCACCTGGTGGTCAGGTTAGAACTGATGTCATACGATTTCTCTTGGGGAGACCCATTTTCCATGGATGTATAGAAATCGTTCTACTCTCAGAGATCTAAAATATCCTACAAGGCATTGTCCTTTCGTAACGTCACGAGGATGGTCGAAGAGCTTACTTTACCTTATGAAATTCGGCAACTTTCTCGAGGATGGAGTTTGCATCACGGACGGGAGTGTTCTCGTGTTTCTTCAAGGAAGTATTTCTCGAGTTACATTCCGATGGCGATTCTGTGATACTCTCTAGAGTCATCTTCGTGGTTTGCCCTGAGGACGACACGTTTTCGAGATCAACATCCTTGCTTCGCGGCGATTCTCGGTTGTCCTTGCTGCCGTGCTGAGACTATAACAAAAACAAATTCCACGTCAGACGATAGCAAGATGCAACAATCGTGATGACTAAAGTTAATCCAGCGAATAAAATTTCCGTACAAAAGTACATCAACGAAGAATGCAATCAAATTTAGAAATCCATGAAAATGAGAAATACAGATAAAGGCATAGATAATTTCCTTCTCTAAATACAAGAAGAAATTTTCGGTACAAAAGAAGAAATATCATTAGCTAGACTTAGAATAGGTTTCACAAGAATAACCCATAACATCTATGGACCATGGAAAACGTAACTCATAATTGAATGAAGAGCTGCTTCGTTCTAAACTATAGTACTTCAATAGTATCGACTAATCATATTAAAAGTTTGAATTTTTATACACGTGACACTTTTCGAGATTATGAATCATTATTGTAAATTGGAGAAATGAAATTCGTAGGAAGTGGAAATTCATCATAATTATTCTCATGTAGAATAATGGATTTTTAATGGTCTAGAGGAAGAGTTCATTATTTTTTCCTTCAGTTCGTACGAATACACGAATATATAAATTTTATCGAATAGTTTCTCATCGATCTATTGGACAATTTGTAATTATTTTAATTTTTATAAATTAGTATCCATGGATATCTTTGTAGAAATTTTTAGTAAATTACAGGTTGTTCGAAAAGTCATTTCATTTTTCAAAATATAATAGAGAATATATAATTTAACAAAATGTTTATACACACTAAAAAAATTGTGTTTCATTTTCGCAAACAAAAAACGAAATCACTTTCCGAACACTCCAATATTTCCACATAACTCTTTGAAAGACTACACCTTTAGATCCAGGTGTTCTGAGCTAAATGTTGATCAAAATTTTATCCGTTGAACCCATTAACGTCTACTGTTCCATTACCAAGAAATTATCTTTTATGGACTCAATGATCGTTTGCACTTTGATCCTTGCAAAAGCTAGACGTTTTCTTAATATAATAGAATGGTAAGTTTAATTATGTTACCGACGTAATAAAGTGTTCAGAAACCATCGCACAAATAAAAGAAAATTTGTCTTTGTCTATGTACAAAATGTTAATCGAATATTCTATATCTGTATATTGCAGCGGAAGCTTCCATTTAGTGTATTAATTTTGACAATAAAACTGTACACGCATCGAATTAATTAACGATACTGTAACAATAAATGTATCGAAATTATACAATCAAGTTGTAATAGCCCTTCTAGTGTTTCTAATTGTAAAATCAATTCAATAACTCCCGCGTTTAAGTGAGAATTTTTTTTACACTGAATTCAAGTAACAGAGTCACTCCTTTCACCCTTCGTGTTTATGTTTCTTTAGCGTAATCGATCCGCCGGCTCCTACTGCCGACGACTCCAACTAAGAGCGATAAGCACGCACGTGGGATTTCATTTTATCCACTAATGAAAACTGAATTTTTTATATTTATGATTGTATCTTTATTAGAGTATTATCAATGGATCAGTGAGATTGTACCAATGAAAATGAACAGAAACTCGATCTCATATGGATCATTTTTGATCGTACGTGGTTGAAAGTTTTTCAGAAATTATTCGCATGACGTGTAATTAAAAGTAATCCAAAAGAGGTCATCTTTATACTCATTTTCATCGAGAGAACCTCGTAAATTTATCGACGACACTCTCATAAAGGCAACGAAAAATATAAAAAATGTTTGCTCGCTGAGTCATAGATAAAAATCGCCGCCTGTCCCAGTTTCAAATGCGGTTCTGATTTTGAATTCAGTCATTTGAATTCCAGAATCACTGTCATCTCCGAAATAGTAAGTCTACACGAAAAATAGGAATTTTTAATATACATAATAATAAATAGTGTACAAGCATCGATTTTTCAAGGTATATAACCAAACATCATTGTGTACATTTTTGGGCGGTTGGTTAATAATTTATATACAATAATAGTTAATTTCAATGGGTAAGAAATTTATTATGATAATAATTTTTATTTATTATGATAGTAATAATAATAATAATAATAATAATAAATACAGTAAATTTAATTTTAGTTATATCTTCATATAATGGTTCATATCAAGAACTTCCCGACTGTCAGGTTTGTGATATGTATGCCTGGTGCATGAATCAATCGATTAGCTAAACATGGTGTCAAAGTCCTAGAAATTGCTTTATTGTTACGGAATTTCCGCATTTCTGTGTATCACGTACACTTCCAGCTTGCCTTTTGATCTTCGGTAGAGAGTGGCGTATCATGAACCAGACATAGAGACAGGCATAGTGGCCCTATTAACAACGTATGAAACTTCCTTACGACTACAATTTTATTCATACTAATAACAAAATAGAATCAATAACTACTAAAAATCCCTTTGATAGAACAAAAACTGAACTATACGTTAAATTTCATAAAATATGTTAAAATGTAGCTATAATCTGATTTCACGACAACAATAGGAATAGAAAATGCCTCAACAATAGGAATAAATAACCTCGAATGTCCAAGAAAACATTTGAGGATAATTGGCTGGTAAAATAATTCGGCGTAAAAAACTATTTCCTCTACGTTTCGCAAAACTCTGCAATTGAATATTAACAAAGGAGACTGGTTCAATATAACAGTTTGGACAATTGTAATGCACAGTATCGTTAAAATATCTAATTTGTTCTGTTTTCGATAAACGAATCGAGTGGTGGGAAATGTACCATTGGTGCAAATATTATTTGCACAGTATTAAGAATAATTTATTCAATATAAAGTTTCAGCTATATTTTTTATGTTTTTGATGAAGATATTAATGTTCGATAAACAAAAATTAAATGGCGAAAAATACAACGTTTAATAATTCCTACGGTATTCGATAACAAAATATAATGATAACTCGTTTATAGTTTCCTAACATTGGTTACCTTATCATGATATAATTCATAAAAAGTTAGCTATAAATTGGAACTAAAAAAATTGAAAGAGTTAGTTGAAAATGAAAGGAAAACAGAAGGAACTTTAAAGTTGAAATGAAAAATAAACGGTTATCTTCTATCAGAGGTATAAAAGTTCGAGGTAAATGTTCGTGAAGTTAAAAAGAATAAAACCGTTTATACATAATGATAAGATAATCGTGCGGGATAACTGAAACTAGAAATCGCATTTGGCGGGAGAATCTAAAACGAACGTGGTCAAATTTCTTGGTATTTTCGAAATCTATTATCAAAATTATTTGTGCACCGAACTATTAATAAGTGAGGAATTAGCTATCTTTCTCACTACTCGGTAGATTCAACAAGTATTTCAAAGATAGGGCAAGGAAGTGCATACCATTGAAACAAATCCCTGTTCATTACCTGAATGTTGCTCGTTAAAGTATTCAAGGAAGTCCAATACTTCGAGTTTTTCGAGGCGTCGATCATTAGCAACAAGAGCAAGTAGTTTCCGCCGGCCTACAACCGTCATTGCTGCTGGAGGCCGATAGAAACCCCTAACCTTGTTGCTGTATACATTTCTTCTTTATTCTCCATTTTTGTCGATTTCATCTTCGTAGGTTAAAGACGTCACAGTGAACAATCGTTTTTACATTTTTATAGATACGAGTAATTAAAGTATCAGTTGCGACACTATAATAAAATAAAGGTTCTATTTCTTAGTGAATAACTATTATTAATGTTTTTATAATATATTGTATTCTATACATATGATTTATATTTGGAATTTTTTCTTCTTTCAATAAAATCAATCTAAATTTAAAAAATATTCTTTATACGTTTTTTCTTTAAATGTCCGTCGGTCTACTAAATATTCAACAATATTCTCCGAAAAAGGATTACTGTAAAATGTGGAGATATTTTGCAATTTCATTCCAATGTAACTAATGCAATATTTTGTAAAATACATTCTAAAAATCATTCTGTTCAAATGTTACACTTATACATCTCGAACATATTTCTCACTACGTTTTCAATTTCTTTTACAATTATCGACGAATTCGAGAATGGAGAAATAAAATTGAAGAGAGAGAGAGAGAGAGAGAGAGAGCAAAGGAGTCTACGCGTATCTTCTGGTTTCCATGGTTCAATGTTAGTAGTCCGTATCGATGTTTTTTTCGTTTCAGAGCAGTCGAACGAAAGGAAAGAGTTTGTAATTTGAGTAGCATTCGTATCTCCAGGGCAACCTTTGCCCTCGTTCGCTGATCGTATTCCACGGTTCGACGCTTTCGTCAGAGACACGGAGAATGTACGGATTTTATCGAAGAACTTCCTTGGACGACTGCCAAATCGCACGTGTAGCTCACTGTAAAATCATTCGATCTCACGGCTCCTCTCTTTCTCCGTTTCCGTCTTTACGTTATACGATAGGTTTGAATACGTGATAAGAAAACGGCAAGGCATCGCATAGTATTGTCACGTGCAATTACAATATTCACCCTGGGGAGTCACAAACACCTCAGCCAAGTGTATATGCATTCGGTAGCATTTAGAAAATTTCTCTTTAAGTTCGACACGCCTTACGTCACTTAACCAGAGTAAATCAGAAGCCTGCTTTTCTTTCAAATACTTCTCGTGACCTTTTCTCACGTACACCCTTACTCCTTCCATGATCTCTTCTCGCAGTTTCTACAAATTCCCAATTAATCATTCCCAATATTTCCTTATCGTTTCCAACTCTCCTATCGATTAAAACTGAGCAAATTCATCTTACGCGCGACGACTCAGAAACAGATCAGTTATCGTGTTCAGAATTAAGAGAAACTACTGGAAAAAATTGTTTCAGAAAAGTAATATACGTGTTATTCAACTACATTTATAGAAAAGAAGTAGTTCTCGATTCTTGCTCGAAAATATCAAAGTACTTCCTCAAGTTCAAAGGATCAGGAATTATTGGGAACGTTTTGGGATGCTACGCCCATTATCAATTTTGACCGAGAACCCCAGTATCTTAATGGATAAACTTATACGATCAGTGAATATAAGCAGGTATACTTTTATCCTTCCACCACCACCATGTACTTAAACTTAAGCCGTTCCTTAAGTTTTGCGTTAGTCTTATATTTCCTTTAGCTTGGTTTCGTTTTCGAAATTAGCTTTGTTATCTTTCGTTAATCTCACATTTTATTCGATTCAGTTTTATCTACGTGATTTGTCTACCTGAACATTTTGACCTTTGGATAATCTCGTTCCATTAAATGAGGTGCTCATAAGTTGATTATTTTTTATTAATTTCTTTTACTTTGATCCGTACCAGACCATACTTTAATTTCGGTACAAATATTACAATATCGTATTAATATTTTGTACGTTTAATTATTAATACAAAATTCACGAGTGGTACTTGTCCATGCTGTGGTACGCGTAAGAGGTTGGCAACACGAGTGCCATCGAATCGTAAAATTATAATGTTGATTAAATAATAAATCTGAGAACGTTTAATAATTTTAGTATTTCCTCTTTAATTAATGATTCGTTTTACATTTTAACTCCCTATCTGAACGTGTACGCGACAACTATTACCAAATGTCGAGTTTAAATTAATAACAGCGTAATCTGTACTTCGTCTTTGCACCAAACGTATACTTATTTTTACTTTTATACATTCATTTTTTTTCTTTTCATTTTCACCTATTTTCTTTCTTTTTTTGCTTAATACTCAATTTCTTTATGCATACATAAGTCTAACACAGTGAAAACGTATTATTATTATGATTATAAATATCTTGGTGTCAGTTGCATTTTTACCAGAAAATTGACTAGATGCACATTAATTTTAGAATCATTCAGTTGTATTTTAGATAGCAAACGGCCAGTTTGCACGTTTGTACTTTAATCAAGTTACTTTCAATTAATCGACTTGTTTGATTTTTCAAATAGTCGCATTGTACTAAATTTTTCAGTGACAAATCATTTTGTTTCAAATAAACAAAAGTTCGAATTGACATTGTCTCATAGCGTCCATTAATCTCGTAATAATGTTATCGTGTTGCACCATTGAAAAGTTTAATTATGAATAGTTACTCGCAATTTTGCCGGTTAAAGACTTTATGAATCACGAATAAAAAATGTGTCACGTTGAACGGATAGAAGCTTAACTGTCTAATCCAATAAACGTGACGAATAAACTGTTATACAATGCTCGTATTCCACGTCTATTCTTTCGAAACAAATTTTGCCAATCTCTGGTCGTGTGCTCGTACATATACCCAACAAATTTTCAAACCAGATTTGTTCGTAAACAAAGCTTCGCGCGGAAAACGTTTACTCTGCGTTTTCCATTTATTTTTTCACAAAGAAGTTTTTGCTTTTTGTTTGTTTGCAATTTATGCCCCATCCAGTAATACATCCAATGGGTTTGCATACGCTAAATTTTCTAGGAGCTGCGATGCAAATATTTTACCGAAACCTTAAGGTTAGTTTAACATCAATAATTGATCGAACGAACAATATTTATCCATCTTTATTAACATGGACGAAAGAACATTGTTTTTGTAATCGTTTTCGCCCTCAGTTGGTTTCTGTTCACGATATATTGTATTCCTATGTATCCATTTTAAATAAATTATTAAAAGATTATCCGAAGATAAGATGGAAAAACATTTACAAATAAATTTCCTTTTTGTATACAGTCAACGAATAAGAATACGTAACTGGTTGTTCGGTTACAATATATTACTAGCGTTGTTTCAAACGTTTTACAAACAAAAAGAAATCACAGTGATAAAGGATAATTTCGAATATTTGGTATGTACAGTATGATATAATAAAGGTTGAACAAGTGCCTTGTTTCGACTTTGAATTCTCAACCGTTGTTACAATTCCCTCAATGATCTATGCAGGAGTTTCAAGGTTTAGTTCGCACACTTTAGAGTTGCAATCGTTTGATGAGTTCTAACAATTATGGAGAAATAAAATTTAATGGTTTACCTTGGTCTCGGATGAGATGACTTCTCGCAATTCCCGCAGGAAAGCTCCGAAGAACGGTATCACAGGACATTCTGGCATTGCTAAAGCGCGGGCTAGGGCGAAATCATATTCAGGTGATAACAGGGCGGAGGAGAGGTTTTCCAAAATTGGCGTCGGTTCGTTCACGCTATGCCAAAACGGCTTTAGCTTGCTACACCTGTAAGAAAAAGCGTCACTTTATTGGACGTATATTACAAATGTTAACAAGCATTGTAGGGAGAAAAAATGACCAATCCTAAATGAAATTGGGAGTGGTATTGCGTCAGATGTTCTAATCAGCCTTTTTAATAGATGCGATTACAAGGAACATCACCTAATCGACGATCTCTGATTTTAACGATTTTAATATATAGACAGAGCAATGAAAAATTATAGATACATATTTTTTTCATCGACTGATGTTCAGAGGGTGAAAACTACTCCAAGAGTTTTGTACGAAATGCCTAGTTTTGTAAACAAAAATTACTCGATACTGTCCACATTTCTTATAGCTATGGTAACACATTCATACAGATTACTTCTCGAAACCATGGTGAAATTAATCGATTTGCTGTTACTGGGACAAACGTAGAAAAATATCTGTCTATTAGTTGAAAATATATAAAAGTATTTTCTAGATCGATTACTCTTAATACTCTCAAATTTATTCAAGTTTTTTCGACAAGATTTATCCGAAATGCTGCAAGTTGTACGTTTACCGTACTATTTATTTTATATCATTGATAAATATTGTAAACTGCAATATCAAGTTGATGAATAAAGATTTTTTTGCATCACTTTAAGATTGTTTGTGTTGTATATCACATTGGTTCACGGGACACATATTCTCATTGTATTCGATGATGAAGCGGTTTTATTATTGCTCTTTGTGTTTGCCTATCGACTTTACCAGTATCGGACATTTCCGGTGAATGTACAGAACTTAGCCCGTAAACATCTCTTCGCTCATGCCACCAAAGTGCCAACAATTTGCCATTATTCATATAAATCGGCTTAACTTTTTTCACTTTTCCTGCCACATCGCGTAAGTTGACTCGATTTTTTCTCATTGTTCCTATTACATTGAAATAAAACGACATTCGAGTACCAATTGTCGACGTACAGAATACAACCTATGTTCGTGTACTTCGTCATCATCGTCATGGCAACTAATCCGAATATTCACCGCCTGGTTCACATGTTTGAAAAATTTTCAATATCTGTTGCTGCACCAATAGAGATGTCGAAGTCTAGAATAATGTATATTTTACACTCGTATAATTTGTATAAATAATTCGACTCCAAATCGATTACGTTTTAAGAGTATACATCGTTCGAAAGCCAGTTTACCCTTCTACAAAAGTATGTTTGCATTGATGCATAGCTTTGGGAAGAGTTTAGAACATTTATTGAATTTTTCGCGTAAATGTTCGATCTCAAAGATTTCATTCAGATGATCAATGAAATCTTCGTTATTTTCTTCATTTGAGGTGTGTTCATCTTCTTGGTCAGATTCTGTATTTGAATCATCAGCTTCGCTATTATATTCGGTTTTTGAATTAAAACTGCAAAAAATGTCGGAAAATTCTCGAGCATTATTTCTCGATACTATATTTTTCTGCAACTGAATTGTAATGGTAAATTGTTACGTATACGGAACGTACTGTATTCCACTTTTATTGGGGGACTTCCACGTGATTGGATCTGCCAATTAGTGTGCAGCTTCGAAGGCTGCTACACTTCATAGATAAATAACTACGCAACAAAACGCGAATAAACTTCCCCGGATTCATCAAAATACACAGAATGTAGATAGTTACTCGTCGTTCAGATTCAATGAAAATATACAGGAAAAGGGTTAATTTGTATCCCATTATCAATGTTTGTCAAAGTCCAACTGTATAATGGTTTTCAGAAAGCCAGAATAATTAAGGTTACATTGGGTTAAGAATTTCAAGATATGTAAACATTTTCAGACGTCTATGAGGATTCAAGACTCGACAATTCATTACGTCTTTGAACCATTCAATTGTTTTAGTTTTGCAAAATGTTTCGAGGCTTCTTGAATTTCACTTCTTAATTCAACATGGTTTGAGATTATTTGTATATTGAAGATGAATCATGTGTAATGTCGTTGGAAAATTTTTATTGTATGGATATTACCTCTTCAGATGAATGTAGATTTAATCATTGTTAGTATAAAATCTGTTTCAATCTTTTTGTTTCTTTTAAATGTCATACTGGTATGATATATCTAGTGACCTGGTACATTTTGTAGTTCAGTTTATGTGTGTCCTTTATTGTTACATGGAGATACTTGTGCGTACAAACATTAGTACCACAAACAGAACGATGTAAATAAATAAATCTTAAAATAATAGAGAAAGATGAAACCACGCAACGAACAACGTAATTATGAGTAACGATCTAAAGAATGGTCATGTAAAATCAAATTTAACGTTGATTATCCAAACTATTATGGCAACGGAATTAATTTACCACTCGTTTGTTGGAAAACGGTCCTGAAGGGAGGCAAAGTAAAAGAACACTTTTAATAATAGGGAATATTCTGGTACAAAGAGAAATATTAATGCGATTTGTTCTGGATCTGCTAGGTTAAACTCATCGGTAAGACTTGTAAAGCACAGCGGTTCTTATCCTTTCTTTGACCTAAAATAAATATTTGTTTGATATAAGCTATTTTTCATAACCCTTGTAGAGATTTGTAGGACACATTTTATCCTCAACATATACAAAATGTATTGGGGCGACTAAATCTTTGAACACACTATATATTATAAAAAATATTTTATTTGAAACAGGTATTTATTCAAAGAACTGTACATATTTTTTACGATCAATCGACTCTTATTCAAACGACAGATAATTTTCAATACACGTAAATATACTTATTATTAGTTACAAATTAAACTGCATTTAATTTAGTTGTTTTTCTTTGCGTGTTTGTTAATTATTAATAAAAATTCTGCACATTAGTTCTTTTTGCATTTATATACGCTTATGTATTTACACTTAAGTGGAATAATTGAGTATCGTATATTAAAAAGGATTAAAACCCTAATAGCCGAAATGTTTAATCAATTATAAAATTAAGCAATGTCTCTTACATTATTTATTTGCTGATTAATTTAATTTTTGGACTTTACATTTTAATGTATTTGAATAAATGATACACAACTATTTAAGTAGAATTATACATGACTATTTAAAGACACGGGCAAAGTGTTTATTTACTTGCAGATAAAAGTTTCGAAGTTGTTGATTAAAAATTAAAATTTTAATCATAAAATATAAACATATTGCAATGAACAAATAAAACTGGTACTGTTCAATTCAATTAACGTTGTAAGTAAATTGCAATATGTCGCTTTTTTTTCGTTATTTTTTATTCGAATGTATCCATTTCTGCTGTTTACATAATACTGTAACGAGAAACAGATGGTCACGACTTTTTTGTTCAAATTGAAACGCAAAAAAAAAATTAAAATAAGCAGGAATTTGTACGTTTCAATAAAAGAATATAAAGTGCTTGCAGTATAAGCGATCGTACACGAGGACGTGCTTATACATATACTACACATTCGAAAAGAATGCTTCTGTTACCACCAGTCTCCATTAACACTAGAACTATCGACAGATTTCAGAATATTAAGGTACACCTCACATGTACCTCAAAAGAAATCGATCAGTGAGAAAAAAAAGAAATTTAAAAAATTATCTTCATGTGTAGAATAAAAAAAAAACGTTTTCAAAAAACATGCTATAGAATTTAAGCAAATTTCGTTACGAAAGCTGTTGAAACCGGTTATTTTGACTGGTTGGTAAATCTAGTGTTAATTCTATTCGTTATGAAAGCTTTCTTCTTAGAGCAGTCGTTTCGGTTGCTGTTGAGTTTCTGTTCAAATGAAAGAATTAATCGACCCCGGTGGTAACACAGAGGTATTCTTCTCAAGTGCCAACAGTACAACTCCAGCGCATAATGTGCCAATATATACGTAGAGGTTCTATGATTTAATACAACGCGTTACCAAACTTAAACTTGATATGTCAACCGTTTGGTTTATCGCATAGTTTTCGAAGCTTAAATTTAAGCGTGGGTGTGCACCGAAGATGTATAAATCGTGAGCATAAGGTACGGCCATTGAGAACAATGGTCGAGTCTAAGACGATGCTCGAGTAGGAAGTTTTATTTTCTCGTTCGTGGTTGCAAGAGATGCTGGTTTTACAGTGCTGGCAATAAAAACTACTTTATTCCTACATTTCTTCGTAAACCGACCACGAGGGTGCCACTGAAGGTGGGCCTTGTTCCCCTGGCAAACATGTAAAAAACCTGAGCCTTTTTAACGAGTGGAAATAGCTGGTGAATTTTCAAACCCGTATGCAATGATTTGGAACGAAGGATGAACCATCATAGAATGATTACCGCGAACCTCGTATTTGCACCTTTGACGTCGACGTGTTTTTGTAACGTTGCGCGTTTAGTTGAAATTTACGTAACTCTAACTGGTGGCTTTTAAGTGTGCTTTAAAATGGGGGGTTTCTCATTCAATCTTCAATAATAAGGCATGAAGGTAATTTAATTCTGACGGAGTCTTATTTCTTGCTACCGGTTTACTTTATATTTTTCAGTCTTTGAAAGAAACTAATCTACTTAATTAAACCCGACGAAATTTTATTACGTTTACGCAATCTGTTTACTGTAATTCGTTTTATTTTTTATTCCACGATATATCATTATTCCTTGTCCCGTTGGAGGTGCTGTTAGAATTTTATGGATCAAAATATCAACTTAGTATGAAAAGTGTATTTGTAATTAGAACAAGTGACAAGAACCGAACAAATATTTTACCGGAATTTTGCTCGATCACGTGCACACAAGCAGCGAGACAAACGTCTAAACTGTTCTGAAATTAAATATAATTTACTTTACTTTATTTACAAATAACTCGTTAGCGGCTTGGAATATCCTTAGCGGTAAATAAAATTTTTGTATTTATTCAGGCCATAACCTTCTGCCATTTTGACCCTGTTTCCGGTCACGAGGTTCTGTTTACAACGGGTCCTCCTAGATTTGAACACAGTGCAGGAGACTGTGGATCATTATCAAGCGAGGTTATTGATCCAGCCAATATCAATCTAGTGAAGTGTCTACAGACGGTGCAGAAAACAATAACGATGTTAACTGAAATTATTTAAAAATTTATTTAAAAATGTCTAACGTCACGATGTGAATTTCGTTTCTTTTTGTAGGATAGCGTCATAGTTTCTTGGCAACCGGAGAACGGAGTACGACTTAATGGCTGAGGAGTCATAAGTTGGTCCAACGATCAATAATTTATCGTCTTGAAAGATCTTCGAATGGATAGAAATTTTGGGCCAATGTTCTCTGAAAATAACTTCTATTACTTTTCCTGGAAATTATCTTCCTTCTTCGAGCACGTCCAATGTAAAGGGGAGACAGTTCCGTGAAACTTCTCTCAAAGTAATACGATTAGAGTGCGAAATAATTTTAGAGATTCGCATGGTCAGCGATGTGGAAAACGCAGAGGAAAATCGTGCCACGACGGGTGGAGAAATTTTCCAAGGAGAACGTTTCACTCTCCGCGAAATAATGCACGTTTGAAGACAAGAAATAAGGGAAGACAATACACGTTCAATAATGCATTTTGACTCAAAAATACAGCAGACTTTTGAGCGTGGACTTGCATTTACGTCAGGCAAAGCGTTTGAAGTACAATACTGTTTCTATTGCTCGCGATATAATGGGAAACCTTTAAATTGCTTTAACACGTTGACTGCCACGTCATGCATATATGTATGACACTGATGGTTCGGTTACTGCAGCTTTATAATACTTTCTAAAGCGTGACACTCAAACACAAATAGTATGGAAAAATCCAATGGCCGTGTTAGACTTTGACTTGTACAAAAACTTTTGCTCACGGTCGTTAAAGTAAAGTAAGAAAAGGTCAAGAGCGATTCTTCGGGAAAATTTTATAAAATTGGTTGGGCAGCCAATGTGTTAAGGGGGGAAACGTGTTGTAGAATCTAAAAAATCAAAACATTTTTCACTTCTCGTCGCTTACTCAGAACACGATGTACGCACACATATCCTATATATAAACAAAAAATGAAAAATAGTTTAACTTTTTAATCTTTACATCGTGTTCATATATAGTATATATTTATATAAAGTTTATATCAGAACCGTGAAACGAAATCTCTTCAGAAAATTGAAAAGTAGGTTAAATTGATCGAACAGATATAAAACACGACAGGTTCGAAACTCTGACCGTTTTCGAACGATTCGTTGATATATTCGATTACAATTTGGCTTCTAGATTTCTATAAAATTATACAAATTTCAGAATCGTTTATTTATTCGCTCTAACTCTTCTGGAATCAGATAATTATCTCTTTCTGTTTATTATTCTTACGTTGTAACACTATATGCATTCTGTTAATAATCTATTTCAACACGTTGGTTACCAGACCTATAAGAAGCAAGTCCACTGATATTTGGACAATTTTTTCTGACGATAGGAAATTTTTAATATAAACGTTTCATAGATGTATTAAAAGTACACACTTTGAACTATATTTCTATCACCTTTCATTAAAAAGTATTAATATAAATGTACAGAAAGTACGAGCGTTCTCGTTTCACAACTTTCCATGGTTGCATGGTGAAGCACATTTCATTGGTCCTAATGATCAGAATTAAACTTAGAATATTTAAAAACTGGACGAAATTGCTATCGTTTTACGTATGGATTTTTCAAAACATCGACTTTTCAATGTATCTATTTTCTATGTTTAATATTTCTCAAAAAATATTGAAAATAAAAAAATTCGCAAGTGCAACGATAAAGGTTATTGTAAGTACGTAGTTCAAAATTCATATCAATTAAATGAACAGTTTCTGAGACAAGATACCCACCAGTTTGAAGAACCTATTTCGAGAAAAAAGCGTTTAAAGTTTAAGGATTGCGGCGCTTTACTTCTTAGTGGCCGGAGCTCTGGGAACACTTTGTGAAAAACGTTATATGTATCTTTGTTAATACTTAGATTTCGTTTTAATATTTTAAGAGAGCATTCTTAATATATGATTTTTATTTCTGTCGTATTTATTTCTACTCTAGTATGTTAACAGCGATAAATTTTAAAGATTTTCCGAGATAGATAACCAAATACTATTACGCACATTTTTGTACGGCTGGTTAATAATCTGTATATAATATTTTATTAAATGGGCAAAAAAAATCGTTAAAAACAATAACGATATATATAATTTAATTTTAGTCATAGAGTAATACAAATGTAAGATCACGCATTTATTTCTTTTTCTTCGTTGCTTTAATGTTGTGTTTATTACAAATACTCTATTAAAAGTTACTATTTTATCATTTCTAATAGCGGTATTTTCTTACCAAACTGATTCCTAACTTATTATTTAGTGTATTTTAACGTATCATTTTAATAATTTCTAAATATTTCTTAGAAACCGTAGACTAAAATATTAATCTCAATTTATGAAACTGTGATTCTGAATATTTGATGTCAAAGATTTGGATTTGTGTATACATTATTACTGAAATTGAAACCCAGAGGAAACCTCAGTCTGCAACCTCTCATGTGACAATTGGTCGCGCGACCTGTGACGGGTTAAGGATGTTGTTTCACACATCACTTGAGTCTGCCTCGAGTACCTTACTAGATCTGTCTCACGAAGCATACGAGAAAAAGTATTCTAACCAGAATTAGTCATCACGTTCTACATGACCAGACTGTTTGCGAAAACTGATAACTTCAGAAAGTAAATGTAACACCACTATAAGAAATCAAGCCTGTATTACTTTTCTCTATGCAGTTATTAATAAAAATCTACGTTTTCCATCCGTTAATTTGCTTCAAGTTGCGAGGAAAAGAGTACAATTAAACAAATTTTTTACAGGTACATATTTGAAGTCCCATCAATTGCTTACGACTAGTAACACTGTTTTTCATTTGAGAGCTATTAGAGTTTATCTAATAGATTTATGTCTGCAAGGAATACGATAACTTTTTTATTATTTTTCAGTGTTGTTAATCATTTTTTCATGGTCGAGTTCCATCTGAAAATTGCCCTCTGTTTTTCATACTTTATAGAACTTTACAGAATAGAATAGATAGCAACGGGGATGGGACAAATTTTATTCAAATAAAATATAAATAAAACCAACGTACAGTGATTCATTGAAGAATGAAATTCGTGTTTGTTAATTGTGAAATAATTCATTCCGTAATTCAAATTTTAATTTTAGTTCTGTTAGTAACGGGTCAAAGTGATTTATCTTTCATTTGTTATTTAAAACTTTCGCCTTAATTTTCCCATCTGTAGGCAGCAACGGTACTTATGTACACATGACGGGACAGATTTTCTAAATTGAATATTCGAAATGATACTTTTATTGGTCTATAGTCTTAATATTGTTGCGAGAGGGATTAAATCGGAAAAGGTCAAGCAGCCGAAAAAATCTAGATTGCAGTATTTGTAGCCATCTGCTCATACAAACGTGACTAAAATACACATATTGAAGGTGCAGTATCGTGCAAGAATATCACGAGATTGCTCAGCGATGACATTCGCGACGTATGGATTACCAACAGTCACGTATCAAAATACAATACGTTTCGGCACGACTGGTATTGCGCATTCACCTCATCCACAGGGAGTTCGTGTCGCTAGGTAACAATGGAATCCGTGAGATGCGCAATAAAAGAATTATTTTGGTCAACATATTAATCGATGGCCATCGCGTCAAGAACGTGCTACGCGTTACTTATGTATATACAGAAAAATCAATTCTATATTTGTACATATACCGTTGTGTGGTACGTTTGAGTGTTACGACACCTGTTTAAAAAAAAACCGAACATTTGTGAGGTCTGTCAGTTTTAGAATTTTTTTTCTCTTTTCACAGAATCAATACAAATATTACGATCATTTATTATTTGATTCCATTTTATGAGTCATATGGAAATAAAGAGAGGGAAAATGTTTTTTTATGCACTAATTAATCTGTATATTTATTTACGTTAACAGCGCGAAGAATCTGGTTAAATCATGTAAGTACTGTGTTTATTGAGTAATTGGTTATTAATTAAGGAGCTGTTTTGTTAAATTTGCTTTGTATCGTTCATTCTGTTAAAATTAAGGCACTGTGTTTGTGTAAAAATGATTGGGCTTAGAATTGGTATTATGAATGACTCTTATTGTTAAATTAAAATTACAATTATGTGTGACTCCATGTTAAATTACAGTAGACGAGTTTATCGTTAATGAGCCTTCATGATACTTTGTCGTTAAAATTCATATTAATAATTAATAATCGTATTAATAAAATATCATATTATTTGTCTTAACTAGTTCTATGTAGTTATAAGATAGTAACATAAACCGGAAAACAGGTACTATTATTAACTAACTTGTACTAGAGGAAAGAAATAATAGTCTTAAGCTTAATTTAAGATATTTACAAAAGTAGTCATTTCGTGTAAGACTATGAGGATAGGTTTCACGTTTTTAATACGTTTTGTTGCTACATCTGAGCGTTAAGTTTCATAAACATTGGAAATGATCCATTAGGCAATGTTCCTTGATAGTCGTAGGCCAAGTGAGGGTTGATTGAAATGTCTGACCCAATACGATTTGCTATTCTTTCCAAGACTGATCATTCTATCTACCATCTATACTTTCATCAATATTTACACCGATCGAAACAAGTAGAAATAACGAGTAATCGACAGACACGTTCGCCAAGTTATGCTCAATGAATTTTTAAAATCGTTTTTCTAGAAAGTAAAGCCCTATATGAAAAGATTTATTTTCACGAAAAATAGTTTCCATTCCGGTTAAATCGTTAAGTTTGTCACATCTAGTATTGAGAACCACAGACTATGAGAAGACGACTAGAGAATTTAACTACGAAGATAGATGGAACTGTTACTTATTCTCGCTCCGCTTGCTCTTACTTTAACAATCTATAATTATTCCCGAGAAGTTATCACAGTCTCGCAATTGAACTGTGACAACTTCTCAGACAAGTATTGTCTGGGATCGCTCGCCTTTGTAGCGAGAACGAGAGTGAGGAACAGTACGAGCGAATAACGTACAGTTAGCACGGTATAAGCAGTTCCAAGAAATGGTAGGTGTGACTGTGCAACAACTTGTTAAATAAAAAAACTTCTCAAAGAGTACTGTATCGTGCAAGGAATCGACATTGGTACGGTCTAACGAATGTGATTGGACTAGCATGTATTTGAATTTTATTATCTAAGAAACAAATAAACGCAAGCTAGAAATAAATATTTAGTGCTTACTTGAGACCAGCGACAATTTCCATGGCTGAATTAAAGTTTCCGGTATTCCAACAGGTCTGAGCCACTCGAAGAAGGCAGGACAACACTGCCTGTTTTTCTTCTAACGTCACGCTGTTTACTATCGTGTGGGTGACCCATGAGCTTACCTAATTAACATACAACGACAACAGCGGTTGAGACAATTCTTGTAACGGTGGGTTGCATAAACGTAGAAGACCAAACAAAGTTCAATCTTCCGTATCTCTCTGTATTTCTTATTTCATCTAATTCAAAGTGTACAATTTTGTGAAATTGAACTTCTTTCTAAATATTTCACGGAAAAATATAGACGGTAGGGAAATGTTAATTAAGCCTTATCGTAAGAGAAAAATATATGGTAAATTAGTTCGAACGCCAAACAAAAGTTAATTTGGAAAATCATTTATATATGATCTATTAAATCTTTTTTATATAATTGATTCTAATGATCCACGTATATTTCTTCAATGAGAACAGTTGTTCTGATTATCTTCTCTGCGAAATATTTCTGTATGGAAATTAAATTTCCAGTAAACGTTATCTCGTATGAATTGTTAATCGCATGTATGATTAATTTTCATTGATATTTTATCTCATTCATTTGATATCAAATAATATTTGTTATGTTATTACGTAATAATAAATAATGTGAAAAGGATGAATTTGACATGGAACGATTTTTACAATGTATTATAAAATACTATAATGTGTATAATTTACCTATAACAATATTTTGTTTTATCAAGTTAGCAAATAATTAATCAACTTTTAAGTATTAAAACTATTGCTGGTTTAGAAATAATTTGATAGGTAAGTGACAGTAATATTACCTTTCTCTCGATAGGTTAAGTGACAGTAATATTTTAATAATTCATAAATGAATTCTTCCTATTTCCTTTGTTATATTTCTACTATATATCGTATATAATACATACATTCTACGTTGTACATATAGATACAAGAGAGTCAAGTAACAGAGAAAAAGTTAAGCTAGGCTGGTGTATAGCAATGAAACGAATTAATTCTAAAATTACCCAATAATAACAAATATATATTTCTAATGAAATCTAATAAATATCAATGTGTAATTACTGAAGATATATTTATACATGGTTATAAATAACACCAAACAATCAAATAATTCATTATCTTACTGTATAAAACTTGTTCATTCCTCGATGAAAAATGTAATAAGGGTGTTACAAGATGCTACTTAATTTGTAACTTCATGACCGTCTAGACTAGAGTAGGCGTTTGGCATGCATTATCTCGCGAATATAGAATTTACTGGCACAATAGAAGGTAATAAAGTATCTAGAGTTACCTCATCAAAACGATTGATGAGCGTCTGAACGGAAGAGAAAAGATTGGGAACAGGCCAGTTAGATTCTTCTTCGGTTTGGGTCGAGCTGTTGGCTGTGCTGGGAGTGCTAAAGCTGCAACTCGGCGACGGGGGTGGCCTGGCAGGTGGTTTCTGCGTGCTCTGATCCTGTGCCACGTGCCTTAGGTACTCTTGCGGTGGTACCTGGTAGAACAGCTGGTACTCGGTCTCCGTCAACCTGAGCGCCACCTCCTCGGGGAAGTGCAGCAGCTTGTGCAGATCCTCCAGCTCCTCAGAGCTCCGAGGCGGCTGCGGCTGCGGCCGCTTCTCCAGCTCTAATTAAACAATGTACACCGAGTTTAATATTCTTGCGCGTTATTTTTCCACCGTGTGAAAAGTTACACGAAGAGACTTCTTCGGTGTTTCTTGCGAAATTAATTTCTCTCGGCGGCTTTCCGCTCTTTTTCCGCTCATAAAAATAAACAGAGAATGGGATTGTACCATTGAGGACGTTCGACTTTTTTTTTGTTCCAATTGTTTGAATTAGACATATTCGCGAACGAGACTCCTTAAGTAATCGTATCTGTGATAGGAAAACTTATACGCAGCAGGTTGGAATTTATTGTTAGTTATCCGTGGCAGACATTTTTTCTTCAATTTTGTTCCCCTTTACACTACGCTAAGTCGTGTAATTCAGTGGGAAAATAATCTGTACGGAATAATTTATACTTTGATTAAACTAAACGTTGAAAAGAAAAACCAAACTGACCCAGTTAATATTAGATGAGTTTAATTAATTTGTTAGTTCGAGCAAGTCTCATTTGTGTATTATTTTATACTTATGTGGATTATGTAGGTACTTGTATAAATAAAATAATGGTACTTGATTCAACATACATGATAAAATCTGTTATCAGTCAGATTAAGATAAAGCTTTAAAAAGTTAAATATTCCAATGAAACAAGTTTTTATTCGAACGCAAATATGATGGAACGTCAACTTACGTTTTAAAATTGTGCTGTTTGGTTACAAAACCGAAATGAATAATTTTCCACTGAGAATATTTCAAAAAATGTATGTCTTTACGTCCCATTCATAAAATTTTTAAATATTTCAAATTATTTTTTTACATCCTGTATAATGTAAATTAGAAATTACTTTAGAACATGTATATGTAAATAAAGACCATAATAAATATTCTTGATCGTATCAATTTTATTAACAACAATTTTATATTCTTCAGTCTTATGGAGTTATTATCGGAAATATTGTATTGTTGTGTGCTCGATATTCATTTAAAATTATCCAATATCATTAACTCGTTCCTTGATTATTTCGATACATTCACGGACCGAGGTGATGCACACATATTGACTAGTCGGTGACATTCGTGTACAGAGATAACTCGGCATTGAAACATTGAAGTAATTCTCGTCTGACATTAATCGTATCTGGTAATTCACACACGAGATCAATTTGTACAATTACTACAGGTTGAATATGATTTTTTTATATCTTTGACACTTTGGGGTTTTCTTTGTTACACATATACTGTATGCTGAATTAAGATAGTAGTTTTTAATATTCATTTGCATTCGGTAAGTATATTTCGTAGCATAATACAACGTTTTCGATTCAAGAATTTTAGGTACGAATCTAAAAAGTTTGTTTCAATATTTGTTAGATTGGAAGTAGTAGAAAATCGTAGAGAAATCGATTGACTTGTTTAGAATAATTATTAAAAGGAGGAAAGTTTGCGTGTGTTACAATATAAAAAAGTGTTTCATCAAAGAGGATCTACATTCGGGATCGAAACAATTTTAAATATAAATAAATGCTTCACAGACATAAACACAAACGGTGTTTTGTATTTCGTTAGTTGAACAACGATTGTTTGCTCTTACTTCTTGCCTTTTTTTTTCGAACGTGAAACGCGATGAATAATTTTGGAAATAAAGGTATTTTGCCTAATGGGACGATTGTCGTTACAAAAATAACTGCAACCTATTTTTTTGAGCACTGTACTTCTCGGAATGAAGAAAAATGCGGATATTAAAATGTTATTCGAAGCACACCAACAGTTTTGAATTTGACCTAGTTCCGTTAAAAATAATTAAGATTAGTGTGACACGTTGAACCGGACGTGTACGAACATAATACCTATACACGAGGACCTGGAAAATGTGCGAGTGGCATCCATTTGTGTCGACTAGAAGGAATTTCTAAGTAATTCGATGTATTCGGTATATTACGGATTGCATTGTTATTAAAGCAATTTATAATCCAGAGTTCTCTAGATTTACGTAAAATGTAGCAAATTTCACATGAGAATAGTACTTTAGCAAATGACCTGATTTATAAGCTAGGATAATATTGTAATCGCACGTCGCACGTTACTTTGGCTACAACGCAACATTATCGGATATATTTATACATGTACATATCCACGCACGCACACACATACACACACACACACATCCAAATTAGTGAACAATTAATGAACAAAGAATAAAACGTTGTATCAACGATATTTAGAAGCTGCCCAACTCCGTTTATTGTCAGTGGAACGTTAGTAGAATATAATAAATCATTAACATGTACAACACTATGATAATATTTATTTCTTAGTAACATTCATTGTTCATAGTATGCTAAATTAATTATTGAATTACTATAATGGACAGAAGAGAAAAATGTGGTTGTTTATAGGATTCGTGATCTGACAAGTTCTCGGTTGTAAAAAATAATTCTTTTTTCTGAATGAAGTTGAATCATCCTCATCACTATCAATTTATATCGTTTCTATGTAGGTATATGTATCACTTTATGTTTAATACGTCTTGGAAAACGGAGATTGTGGAGAAATTTGAAATAAATTAACTCTCCATGGAAATAATTAACACTAACGCGATTAATGGTATAGAATAAACATGTATTTTTTAAGTAAAAATAAACGTACTTTACATTTGATTTAAAAAACTTGTTTTTTTCCTCTATAAGTTAATATGACGTAACTTCGTCTTAGATGCGATATTCCACTGATTTGGATCTAGTAGATTTTGGATCTAGCCACGAACGAAGAGTCACTGAACGAATATAAATAAGTCAGTGTAGTTCGAATAAAAATTTCTTCCCATATGCATGACTGTCGAATGATGCTCTCATCTGCAAAAACTGAGATAGGATTTGGTTTGAAAGGAATACTGCAGCCACTCGAAGAGCAATAAAAAGTTATTGAAAGAATAGAATAGAATCCATTGCAAGAATGGAACAATGATAATCCAACAGACGCAATTGATTTTCCTCAGTTAATTTACCGATAGGTATAATTACTAATAAGAAACTCTCAAGCAATCGAACTGTTATAAAATGCTCTGAAGTTCCATCGTACATGGACCACATCTGATTGCGTATTTCCAATGAAAGCTCTTTTAATTATTTAGCCAGTTCTGATTCTAAAACCTGGCTACAATTAATACCATTCAGTGTAGATGGAGGAAACATCGATCCAATAAGGTAATCTTTAATAATGCAGCCCATATATTGCACGTAAATTGAGGCTGATGTAGATATTGAATAACAATACGCGGATTTTCATACGTTCATTGACAGTTATTATGAAACTTTACTCCCTCGTAACTCATACAATTTTTAAAACATATTGTAGCAATATTTGTTTCGCAAAATTCTGTTTGAAAGTTTGTCTTGTCTATAACAAGGATCGATACGGAACTATTTAAGATACATGTACGACAACGGTATTAAAAAATTAATAATACTTGTATTTGATAAAACTTCATTTAAACATTTCAATTATCGCATTTGGCCTACAATGCTTCTCCGTAAATTGGTACACCTGGGTCTTGGGGACGCCGGAGAAATTATTTTTCGCTTCTGAAGAGAAATGGGTTATTCCACTGAGCTAGCCTATTTACTACTCTCCTAACTCATAAGTGGCTTTAAGTCTATAATGTTATTGTTTCCATAGATTTTTCGTATCATAAGAGGGTTTGCGTCTCATTGGTGTACGTGTACCATTAATGTAATTATTCTTAATATTGTATTGGTCGTTGTTAAAACTTCTATGATACTGCAACTTTTGATTTGTGACGTTCATTTATTCTTTTGACAACTGCAGCAGTGTTATTAGATCCTTCCAGTTTATTTCTATATCCATTCGCTATATTATGCACGAAATTGGGTGCTGCCTGGAATGTTAAACAAAAAATTAAAACCAATTTGATTTTGTTACTTTACAATTACGATTTAAGAGTTGCAATACCAAACTTTGATTTTTTATGACAAAAATTACAGAAACTGTGAAGCATTTATCAACGCAAATCTCGTAAATTTATTCTTATTTCATTTTTGTTGTATAAATTTCTTAAATCATAGTATAGAAGGATGTATGTAATTTTATTTTAATTGCAACAAGTGACAGTTATTATTTTGATATTAAAAGATTTTTCTTCAATTCAATCGAAACAGTACACCTTGAGTGGAAATTCTTTTGGATGAACCAGCTACGAATTAACACCCCTTCCTCTTAATATTCCCAAATGGCCCCCCAAAGTTTGTTGTTAGTTTCGCGCCTCCTTGAAAGTCTGTAGCACCCCCCACGGATGAGCTACCACCCACGTTGCAAACATTGCTCTAATCAGATCGTCTTCAGCGCGGCTACAATTAAGTAATAAACACAACTGAAACGTGACGTTGCATAACACCCTTCATATTGGTACGCCAAAACTGTATCGAAAGAAAAGTTTCTCTCTTACTTTTTGTACGAAGATCTAATAACGTAAAAGAAAACATTTACACTTCTTTCTTTTACAGTTACGACCTTGTTGTATTTCTTGGGGATTCCTCACGGTACTCGTTAGAAAATCGACTAATCCTAAAAGATTCAGTATGTACTTGGGTAAGGTGCCAAATTACAGTACGTCTGTGGTTAAATGGGACATTATATTTCTGTTTCAGCACTTGGAGAAAAACAGAAACGAACCATTCAACGTGCAATGTTAAAATGATCCAGAAGCAACCGAAGATAATAGAAAAGTAGAAATTGTTGAAACATAAGAAACAAGTTCTTTGCTACGTGATTTGATTCAATTAAAAGACATGCTTGGAAATGTTCACCTTAGGGTCTTAAACGCTATTGTAGGATCTGTTACAAAACGATTGATTGTCGGTGTGAAAAATCATTTATTTTGATAAATTACATACGTCGGTGATACGATTTTTCAACATTTCTAGAGTTATAGGTAACATTTGACGACGGACAGTGTTTACTCATCTCTATAATAAATGCTCTAGCAGTGTTAAGCCCAGTGACCTCACTGGCCAATTCATTGGTCCACCACGCCCAATCCATCGATTTGGGAACGTATCGTTTAGCTGCCTCCGTGCTATTCATACATAATGACGCGGAGCGCTATTATGTTACAGCTCTATCAAATTAGATGATAATACAGCAGTGCTTGGGAATAGCTAGATAATGTAAGCAGCAGAGGATTTGATTCTTGCATGCTTCAACAATTTTTATATTTCTATACATATACAGAGCGTTCCAAGAATTTGTCCATTTAAACTATACCAGAAATTGCATGTTATCAATAAGAATGAAAAAGCTTACACATTGTATCTTCTTGATAAAGTTTTGTACATACGATACGATGCAAAATAATTTTAAGAGAGATTAAAACACAGAATCGGTTCTGCGTTAGGACAGAGGTATTGCGGATTCATTATACCAATTGTTGGTCATAAATTAGAAAGGGCTATTCGACCACTCTGAAATCTTATGTGTTTCCTTTCCAATATTTTGTGTCTTTTACCTTAATCTTCTCTTCTTTTTTCCTAACTTTCAAATACATCTAATTTCCTCTCACGATTCTTTTCCATCGTCTCTATATTTTCTTAAACATCCAATTTTCTGCACCGACCACTCCCAAATTTAGTTCTTGTTGTTTCCCATGCCTCCGCCAATTAGAAGCTACCAGAGTTTAGCTAATAAGCGAAGACACAAAATCTAATGAGATCACCCCCAGAGTTCTTCGTTGACAGTTCCTCGTTAACCACCTATCTTGGCAGACCTTCGGATCTAATTCACTTGCTCGACAGTCATCTCTCTTCGTTATTTTCATTACAAGTTTTACTTGCATTATATTGTGTTAAGTTTTAATAAATTACGTTATTGTACATTGCGTGCAATCTCATACTTCCGTATTCGTCGACCACGCAAGATTAATTTGGCGTATGATACGTGTCAATTATTACGTTGGACGAGAAATATCTGATCAAATCGAGACAGATCTGACTAAGATACATTTGGTCAATTAGAGTCAGATTTGACACGAAACATGCATAATGTAAGGCTCCAGTTTTAAAACTGCAATAAAAGGAGAAGTCCTAGAATCAAACATGGAAAGATTTATAAGGTTCGCGACAAACATTCTTCAGGTTTTCCTTACGGTGCTACGTTTTTAATCAAGTGCAGGCCATAAAGCCAATGTTGTATTACGTGAGAATTTCAGTGAGATAAACTAGCCGCCAACTCTTGCACAGCGGAAATGTTAGACGAGTGAGTGCCTTTTCATACAACACGTATTAGCTCCTTTCCATTTAATGGCATTGGATTTGGATAGCCACGGCTACTTTATGTATTTGTAAATGTAAGAACCATTTTCAAAATGTGTTAGTAATTAAGTTAAAAATGAGATACTCCAGCACTTCCAACGAGGAATGCGCTGACGCATTATCTCGACGAAGGATTTATAAAGCAGCAATTTCTGGACTAATTTTTCTCCTTGATAAATCTTCGAGTTAAAATTCAGCTAACATTTCTGTTAAACGTATTGCTAGATCTTACATAAATCTTTTTCACTCTTAATCGTCTGTCGTTTTGTAGGAGCTCACGTACACGAGCAACTTTTTTTGTTATTCGGAGCCATGAAAGACCGCCCTGAACGCTCAGCATCTTCAACAGTCTCTCGACGTCCCCTGAATTGCTTTATCTAGTCAAATGCTCGCGAGTTTGACACTGTGGCATCGCCGTAAACCTTTTTCAATTTTTCATAAATGCCCGTCACGATACACCGCTTTTCACCAGCAATTTAATCACAATTCGTTGCTCTAAATCGGAAGTTCTCATCCGATGGTACCTGAAAGAAGATTTTATGGTACGCGAATAATACACGGATGATGCAACGTACGAAATTACGATAAATAAAAGCACAAGAATGTTTGTATCTAAAGCAAACTTATTATACGTTTTTTTGCTCGCTTGAATAGATTTACTTCATCGATTGCTCAATTTAAAATATATTGTATCACAAAGTGCATACATCGATGCAGTTTTCTATACTGTATTTAAAAAGTATACACAGAACGCACTTTGGAGTTACGTTTTAAAACGATGTAAAACAGAATCATATATGAAGAAACTAGTTTTTGTTGACCAAACTCGAGCTTGAAGTTGAATCATTATGTTAACAGTGTGTTTTATATTTAATTTTGTTTAACATCTGTTTTTGTAATTTCTATCAAAGAAGCTCAGACTCTAAGTTTAATCACAATGTATATAAGGTGTTTCGTAGGTAATTTTGTTTAATATTTCTTATTAGTTTATTTAATCCTAGCGTTATGAATGAAATCAAAATATGTATTCAAATTTTTTTATCGAAATAATTCTTAATATTGTATTTATCGAAATAATAATTCTTCTATGGTTTGTTAGAGAAAAGCTTTTTGTTAGGCTCTCCAGAAAAATATTGCACACCGTCTTGTTCAGATGAATTGTCAAATTGAGTTTTCTTTAGAAATCTGTTACTTAAGTTTGGAAACGAAACAGGAAAGGAATATTTTTTAAATATGTATAATTCATAACATAAACCTATTAGATGCTCATTTTCGACCATTTTTCTCAATACATATATACATATATCAGTGGATGATACTGAATTTTGTAAAGTTTAGTTTTTGTTGTACACGTTTCTGAAAAAGATTGAAGACCCCTGCTTTAAACTATATTGATTTACGTGTCTCAAAAACGTGATACACAGACAATATTCTACAAGAACGAGTGTACGAAACAAACTGGACATGCGATGTTCTTTAAATTATGCTTATATGTCCACGAGAGTTTCCGCTGCACGACACTATACATAAACGAGTTGCAACGCCGCTATACAGTGAAAAATAAAATTCTTGTCAGAAATTTATTATCACACCTCTTGTAATTTGAGTTTTTAACCGCGCGCAACACGAACTCTTGTATGAAACCCGTCCGAAGGGAAGCCACTCTTCTCACGAGCCTTGTAATCATCATTCTTTCGATGACAGGGATTTTACAATAGCAATAATAATCCTACTCCGTTTGGCGATTATAACTTGTCCGAAGGTACTTGTAACACAGCACTAATGTCTTCCCTATAAATTTTCCTCTCTATATCTAACGAAGTGATCGATATCTTTGATTACTCAATTCAGATGTGTAACTAACACAAATTACAATCCATATACAAAAGTAACAACGTAATCAACTATCAGGGCTCCCACTTGAAAATTACTTTACAAACCTGAATAATATAACTATTGAAACTTCTATGCAATCACATGTTCCAATATTTAACTATTACTTAGTGAAAAATCAAAGTTATTTTATTATCGGAAAATTACAATTGATTAACATTAACGAAATTTATTTTGCTTCTCCTGGATTTAAGGTTCAACAATGTTTCAAAGGTTGAATTTGTATTCTTTAATAATTGTATTATAATTAAAAATCGTATGTTTATTACGATGTACTTCAAGACTATTATTATATTTAGAATCAAAATATTTATGATATGTTATGTACTATGAAAACAAATATAAATATTTGGTACTACTCTTTGATTTTTATATTCCCTATTAAAATTTTTCCTCTCAAGTCTTCTCCATTTTTATATAACTTTGCAGGTTTATAACGCGGCTAAAAATAAGAAAATGGACATATAATATTTTTAACTACAGCAATTCAAGTTTGAAAAGTGAATTACTTTTCATTAGTATCTTTTGTGATAATACTTGAAGTATGTACATTTACTAAACTTCTTTTTAGTATTTATAAGTATCTATATTTAGTATCGGTATAAAAAATGTTTATTTCAAGTTTCCATCTTGACTTTACGAATTCCAGTGATAATACGTATATACAATTTATGAAACATTGTAAACGAAAGAATTATTGTTAAAACAAATCATTTGCAGACTTGTAGAATGAAAAATATCAGAATAGGTGGATGTAAACATGATTAATGATTTGCAATCTGGCATATTGTAGAGTTGCATTTGTTCGTCGCGCAAGCTCGTACACTGATGGTATTCCACGGACGTCATATAAACAAGATAGAGGAAGGAAAGTAAACTTTTTCAATCGAAAGCCGCCTGGTTGGAAGCAGAATGAATTTTCATTTGTTTTCTCGTCCCTGTGGACAGAAGCACATCGAATGAATGAAATTTTGTGCAACGAGGACGGTTTCAGTTAAATTATTACGCTTGAAGGAGACGTCTCTTCGCTTAGAAAAATTTATGTCACGGCAGCTAAAACTGGGAAATATGCACATATAGTACGTACACGTAAGATTTTATGATAAGAAGCAGAAATATCGATAAAAATAAAAAGTAAGATGAGATAAAATGAAATATATATGGGCTAAAGAGTTGCAATATTTCAAGAAAAATGTAATAATTGTATTGAAATTGTTTTCAGCCTGTGTATATTTTGTTTATATAACTACATCGACTATTCAAGTACTTTTCGAAAATATATTCAAATTTAATTTCGTACTTGACCAAAATTGTAGATGTTTGAAAAATTATTTACATAAAAATTCGAATATAAATGACTACAAATTCATTGAGTTTAATATGCAAGTTAGGACATTTAAATGTGACATTATATGAATATCTCTGTTGCTTTTGTATCTACGCAAAATTTCTCAGACAATTAATTCGTGTGAAAATTTTCAATGTTAAATTAAACGATGCAGAAATAGATGTATTATATGCAAACGGAGTATTAAGAATTTTCAGTCACAGAGAAAACAAGATAAGTACAGATTGAGGAACCAGTTTAATTAATGTTTAATGTATTTGATTGAGTAATCGATACAAGTAGACGATGATAAGACAACATGAAAGATGGTGCAGTCAAAGCACTTTGTAAATATTGACGGAATATTTGCCTCTTCAAACATAATATCGCGTTTATTCAATTGATACTTGAATCAATAAGAGACATTGTGGTAATTGAACATAGTTAATCTTGCTTTGTAAATAAAAAAAGAAAAATAAATAAATAACATAATACAATCTTCATTTACAAATTATAACAGTGTAATGAAATTCTTATTTACCTTTTCATAGGATTTAATAGGTACTAGTAGCGTCAGTGAAAAAGATTATAATTTTAATTGTATTCCGTTGAAAACAACGTAAAATTAATTTTACGATTATGTTCATTATTTATTTATGTATTCATTTATTCAAGTAATCTAGTATAGCATATATATCGCACAATATACACCATGTGCCATATGGTGCATGCACCCACCAGATAAAAATCATACGCACCACAAAAACGTGACAGCTGCTACGCGCATCATTAATCACTTAACTGTCGTGTCCAAGTTAACTTGGGCAAAATAGTCACCACATAAACAATGATTAAATTAATAAAGACTAACATAAAATAATACAAAATTATAGTAAGTATAATTGAATACAAATTGGGGTAAGTTTTTATATAGTTTTTTAATGGATCTACTAATAAAAAAAAGCGTGTTTTTTTCTGGACCTATTACTGAAAACAAACTCAATATACTTTTGTCATTCACATCACGGAAACACCATATACACGAGAGAAATGTCGCACGAATTATCAAAATAACATGTGTGTGTCTGTGTGTGATAGCATGCGAAATATCCACATTGCCACTTTCCACGCACACGTGACGTCCTATTCGTTCGGGGGTCATCTTCTCAGGAGCGTACGGGACAGATATACAAATATCCTTTTCGCGCCTGAGGAGATGGCTCCTGAACGAATAGGACCTGTCATAACTTCAGAAGCAATCTCCTCGCGCGTGTAGCACGTGTATATATCAAAAGCACGGAAATACACACCCACACGTGCAAAAGTTAGTTTTATCGTTTGCGTAACAATCGAGTCACCATGATCGTAAACAGAAGTACAAGATGTGCTTATATATTTCCCTCATGAAACATTCGTGGCTATATTATTTGGGAGGCTAGTACCCATATTCTACAAACGGGTTTCCTTAGAGAAACTGAATCTTCAACGTAGTTGTAAACGATTAGCCGTTACAAGTGTTAAAACACTTATCCATTGTCACATAGTTGCAGTAGATATGAACATGGAGACAAGAAACGATCTATCTACGTACACAAAACATTTAAACAAAAGTGGCCTTATCATTACGTATTATTACTGGTTAGGAAAGTTTCTATATTACATCATAGGACATTACCACTGCACAATTTTATGAGAAAAGAATAGATAATAAATTGACTGAAATTTGTACAATACCTAACAGTTAGCAATCCGGTAATGTGGAATACATTTAAAAGTCTATCTCAAACTTATAAACTCTTATCAAACATCTTTATTGTATTACCGAATGACACGAGATTATGCATCGATAAAAGCACTTTCATAATTAAATTCATAGTGTATTAATCTCGAGTTATAAAAAAGCGTACACGACAAATGCAAGTTACGTCATTATATCGCCGATCGCTGATTTTTTTGGTACTAAATGTCTCCGCTTTCTCCGAGTTGACCGAAATATATTTTGACCTTTTATTTAAAGTTTATCGTGGAAGTCTTTAGTATACAGATACCACGTAGGGTACGCTCGGAGAAAATAAATCTATGGAGATCGCATTTTGAACCCCTCGAAATTACTGAATTATAGTTTCTTTCTCGATTGAGCAATGCTGATCTTTGTATACATGCGGGAGATATTAGGTGGACCGGAAAGTAATGTCGTTTCTGCGCATGTCACTATTTGATTGTCATTTGTCAGCTCATTGTGTACATTAAAGTCGTAGCAAAGACATTCTGAGGTTATAGTGACTTGTTTAGTTGTAAATAATTAAATTTAAAATTTTTCTTTACAATTTTGTGTGAAATGGCCAGCCAAATACCAGAAGAGGTACATATCCGGCATTGCATGCTTTTTGAGTTTCGCAAGGGTAGTAACGCAACAGTTGCTACCAAAAACATTTGCGATGTTTATCCAAATGCTTTAGACGTTCGTAAATGCCAAAGGTGGTTTTCCAAGTTCAAATCCGGTAATTTTGATCTTTCCGACTCGTATGGATCAGGAAGACCAACAACGTTAGACAATGACGTGTTAAGTGCGGAAGTGGAAGCAAATCCGTGTCAGACAATCGAGGAATTGTCAAACAGTCTTAACGAACCTTGGTCGACCATCCAAGAACATTTGCAGCAGATTGGGAAAGTAAGCAGAGCAGGTGTTTGGGTCCCGCATAATCTGTCCGAGGAGAACAAGGCTAACCGATCCACCACATGCAACTTATTGCTTCAACGGCACAATACAGAAGCGTTTTTTGATCGCTTGATCACCGGAGATGAAAAGTGGGTTCTTTATGATAATCCAAAACGCAAAAGGCAGTGGCTCTCTCCAAATGAATCGCCGCAAAGTACTGCTAAGCCAGGTTTACACCCCAAAAAGGCCCTTTTGTGTGTTTGGTGGAGTATTCGCGGCGTTGTTCATTTTGAAGTGCTGAAACCTGGACAGACTGTGAATACAGACCTTTACTGTGAACAATTAGATCGTGTAAATAAAACTTTAATTGAAAAGTGGCCAGCGATTGTCAACAGAAAAGGCGTTATTCTGCAAGACGATAATGCAAGACCGCACTGCGCAAGACGAACCTTGGCAAAAATTAATGAATTGGGGTGGGAGGTACTGCCTCACCCACCATACTCGCCCGATGTTGCACCATCGGATTTCCATTTATTCCGATCGCTTCAACACTTTCTAAGTGGCAAAAGATTTGCAAATTTGGATGATATTCAAAATGCCATCTCTGTATATTTTGCTCAAAAACCAATTGATTTTTATCGATCCGGCATTGAAAATTTGCACACTAGATGGCAAAAGGTTGTTGATAATGAGGGTGATTATATCATTGATTAAAAATAAAAACTCGCTAAAAATTTATGTATTTGAATTTAATGTCGGGAAACGACATTACTTTCCGGTCCCCCTAATACTAAATGGAACAAGCTTCTGGCTATTATGCCGATCGTATAAACGAAGACGGTGATTTCGACTTTCAGATTGCGAAAGCATCTTGGCTCATCGATTACCGAAAATATCGGATTCAAGTGGATTTTCATAGTATCATTTCACTAAAGACGCAATTACGTTCTCTCTGCTCGAATAGTGATAAACATTTTATCTGCGTAATGCTAGATCAAAGCAAACTCGAAGTGGAAGCTATTATTGGACACACGTGCAGACACAAGGTCAGCAGACATGGTTGCTACTCGCACGTAGCAAAAACTTTACGGTTTTTCGGTTTTGTTCGAGATCAACTTTCTAAAAATATAGGCTAAAACACAGGATGTCCATAAAGTTTCTATCTATTTTGGCGAATTAATTAAAGTTTGATCAATTTTATTTCAGAAACCCTTAGAACGAATATAGGAGTGCTCGTGAGGGTAATACGACGAGGGTAAATTCGACGAATTGAAGGAGAGGAAACAAGAGGAAATCGGAGATAAGGTTAGGAGGAGATTTTACATGGCAAGGTCAATAGGTAAGGCGATATGTGGATTGTTGAACAAATTTAAATGAACGATTTCTTTTTATCGATTTTCTGTATTACATCATATAACTATCGGACGAAGATTACGAATATGGAAAAATTAGGAGTACGAATAAGAACTAATGGATATCACATCGAATTCTATTCTCAATTACTCAACAAATCATCTTTATGCAATTTTATGAGTGAATTTGATATATAATAATTTCACTGTCAATCGTTGTAGATAGAAAGCTTCTGAACGCTTTGTGTAATCTCAATTATATTGTGTTATTTATAAAATATAAAATTATAATCGATGCTTCTGAATTGGAAAACCAAATAATATATGAAAATAGATTATTATTTGTAAATGTTTGGTTAAGATCTTTTTCATCAGTATAGCATATTATGAATCTAAATTTAATTTAAAGCATAAATTAGACATAACAGATCAGAATTGAGTTAAAGTTATATAAAAACTGTACTAATTATACGTCAATTTTCGTTGATTTTCATGCAGTCAGGAAAAACGTAAAACGTTTTAATTGATTATATTAGATTGATAATATATTATACTGCACAAAATCTACAACAGAAATCAAAATATTTATAAATAATATCGTACTGATTATTTTCATATTCTATTCAGCATTAATAAAAATGTTTGACAACTCTTCAAACACGTGTCGAATCTACAGCTATGTACGTATGTACATATTATGTGATAATTTTTCATTTGCAAAGCGTTCAAAAATTCACCATTTCCTATCGTTATTCTTTACGGATTAAATTGTAGCTTTATAGGAAATAGTACAAAATGTACCATAATTTGATTTCAGATTCAAGTTAATTCTTCTAAACAATATCATCGATTCGATCGATGGTAGAACATCGTATCCATTTATGTTACATTTCTCCTAGTGTCGTTAAGCGACTAATTGAGTCAATTACCATAATTCGTAAGAAAAGAAAGAAATCGTAGCCTAAAATTGTGGCTGAAAATACCTTGTGCAAATGCGATTAAATTTTGAAACCAACCTTATCAGGTAATGGTTCGGCCACGTGGGGTGGAGGAAGCGGAAGTGGCTGTACTATTCGCCGTTGGCGGTGAAGAAAACGGCGCTTCCACCCAAAGGTGGAATCGCCACTGCTCACCGTTGAAATCAGCCCGACGACAACGACGGGTAATCTCCACGTAGTTTTGCAGCCTGCATCAGGATGGCTCCATTGACCCCTATTCAGCAGGACAGTTTTCACCTTTCTTCTTGTCCTTTCCGTTTCTTCCTACGTCTTTCAAGGATGCTTCGGTCCCTTTGTTGACCTGAAAGTCAAAAGATGAAAGTAATTTAATAACTTGCTTCTCAAACGAGTAAGAGACAGAGCAGTGAGTAAAAGACAGAAATTGTGAACGAAGGAGGTTCGAAACAACCGAGACTTATATATATATATATTTGATACTTATATAACGTGTAACTAAGGACACGAAGCGCATGAGAAGCACACGGGCTTCCAATTCAAGAGGTCCCGACTTTGTGACAAACATAATATCGGTAATCACTGATTGGTTTTTAATTACGCACGTTTATCTGTAAGTATAGATTCTGTAATAAATAGAGAATATAGAAAAATACCGTAAATATTCTACCTAGTTTTGCGAATAGTTATGGAATGAAAGATGTCTTGGAAGATCTTTTACTTTGAAATCATTTATTTCCAAATAATGAATGTCTACTAGTACAATAATAATTAGTTTCGGTTGGTTGTGCGATTTCTTTATTAAATAATGTATCTTCAGTAACATAATAATATTCAATTTGATAATTTAATTAATATCGGTATCTTTTATGTGCCCAGTGAATGAAATCGGTATTCTGTACAATACAATGAAACAAAGGTTTATTGTTTTCACATTACGCATTTTGCGCAATATTATTACTCGATACATTACTGTAATATATCGTTGCGTGTAAAGAATTCTATACTTTCAATATTGACGCTTCTTTGTCGATAGATGCAATCGATACAATTGTAAATTTAAACGTATCCGTGGAAATACGCGTGAAACAATTGTAGCTGTGTACTTTTTGTATCGCAATGCCAATCGTTTTAAACAATAAGCATAAGCGGAAAGTAAAAATGTATAGTGCCTCGTAACGGATCGTTGATTCCTATCGAAATTGAAATTAGGGTTTTGCAACAGTTAAAGACTGTACTTCTTCTTTTACACGATTACGTGAATACACAATTATGTATTATTTCGGGTGGGTTTTGAATTCTATTGTCTCAATACGTACAAAAGTCGTAACCATATCTACTGTGTAATCAGTATTAAAGGTGTCTTTATAATTCTATTTCATATGAATATTATTATATGCAGTCCAATATAATAATTCATTATCCAATACATTTTAAATAGGAAACTAATAGTTGGAAACGTAGCGATGTTGATTTGTTTTTTAATGCAACATTGATCATTTTCACATGGTTTGGCCAAATGATACAAACATACGCGCCATTTTATTTCATTTGATCCACCGGTGAAAAAGGTTATGCACCACTGATGTACATCCTACACAGAACTCGTCGGTATATTTGGGTAATACCAGTAGGAACTTTTAGAAAGCATAGCCACGTTAATCCGTAAAGCGACGGTGGCCTTAGTAGAAGCAGCTGCAAACTGTCGTCGACAGAATGTGTTAATTTACCGTGCAGCGGTAAATTTAACGACTCTCTGAGGAGCAATGTTAATTTCTGCATCGTCGTTCTTTCTGGATTAATCATTGGTTGCTACAGCAGAATGTCATTTTGAAACTTTCTCGAGTGTTCACCAGGAATGTCTATTTTATCGATAATTTCTTGATTTCGCGAAAACAATGCACGATAACATTGTTATTTCTTATTTAATAATAAATCGGTCATTATTTTGTCATACTTTCTGAATTACATTATAATTACATATTTATGTTCAGTGATACATTATTTCTTGATATTATGTTGCAATTTGTTGCAATACTTATAAGAATAATGTTTATCAGTTGTTTATTTGTTAATGAACGAAATCTGTATCTAGATATAGTTTATACGTATCAAACTATAATTTTGTACGAAACAAATTCGTTGAGAATTTATTGACTTTCCACTCGTCCTGTTTATATGTTTAAAAATTCTAAGTAATATGAACACTAATGTTTAAATGTTCTGTAAATCGCAAGAGGGATTTTTGTTTATTCTCTTTTGCCTGTCTGGCATGAATATTGACAGTACCAATGACAGTAGATAAATTATAACTATAAAATAAATTAGAACATTGAATTTGCAAAATACAATATTAATACATTGAAAAAAGTGCAATTAAAAGTACGAGTAGAAAAATAATTGAAGTTTGCCGCTTCTCCGTAAATGTTTAAATTCAAATGCAATTATAATTTTCATCTAAAACAAAATAATGCTTCGTGCACACTGAGCGATAATATTTTCAATAAAACGTTTGCGCACGTACGAAAAATGTTTCATTTATTTTAAGGATTGGAGGATGCTCCAGGTTGTTGAACAGTTTACGTCTATATAAATTTATTTTATTCTTTTCAAGTAACGAACACATCTCTGAAATGCTTCCCAAGTATCACGATATACTTTGTACATCCATATTTTTATACTGCGTATATTTCAATGTTGCGTAAAAATATGTACAGTTACAAAACTATTTTTACCATATAGAAATATTATTAGCAGAAGATAGAGGTGTTCCTTTTAAACCCCGGAAACAGTTCGTGAATGTTCAATAATGACAATGCATCTTCTCAGTTCGAAGACGAAAACTTTGTTGGCCATCCAGGGAACAAGGGGTGGAAAGAACCTTAGAAATCCTGTAACTGGTCACAAACTTAGTCTTTAGTCTGTGGCCATCATTGGTAACATTTCTTTTGTCTGTAGTTGTCGTAACTGCACTACGTAGTTCCAGATCTCAGGGTAAATTCGTTACATCGCTTGATTCGAAAAAGTGATAAGTTACAACGAATTAATGTTACCGGCTACAACAACGTCTCGTAACATTAGATAGATTTAGAATTCGGTAATGGCATGTTTGAGCGTAGTCATTGAACTATTTAAAGTTTCAACTTTAACTTAGTGCAAATAATTTTAACTTCAACTCAATGCGTGAAGTTTGAGCGAATGTTTTATTGATTCTTGAAAATGTTACACTTGTACACATTTGACGATGTAAAAATAATAATTGAACGCAAAATTTGATATCTTGAAATTGTCAATTGTCAGAATACCTTTGCAACTAGTTGAGTTAATATCAAATGTATGCTATTTGAGAGGATAAAAATTATCCGTACAAAATTTGAAAAGTCCCATTTATCAAACGCTATGCACTAATGGGTCAATATAATATTTTTGAAAATGGTCGTTTACAGTATTTGAACAAACTACAATCATACTGAAGCAGTATTACAATCAAATTCGTTCTCCTGTGTATCTCTTGCAGGAGTGGGAAGAGTTAGAAGGTAACTAGGGATACCGGAACAAGATATTTCCATCGAAACCCTCCTTGTTTGCTTACACTTCGGTAAGCGGTCGACTGGAAACATTAAAGACGATCTTCAATGCTATGTAACGACTGTCCGTCGCTTTAACCCGATACCTTTAATTCCACAGAAGAGAAAAGAGGAGCAAAGAGACACGGAATAAAATTTCACGTTTATCTTTCACGTAAGGTAATCGAGAATGTGATTTCTATAGAACTGGGAATATGCTTTTTATGCAGGAAAAATAGATCATTTCTACTTCTTATTTCTCGAAAAATCAATTCGAAAGTTCTACTTCATTTTATGATTTCCACAAATTAAGAATTTCTCTACCACTTAATTTCGATTAGTATCTTCTTTGAAGATTAATTCCATTATCGTGGATTATCATCGTTTTTGTGCCAATTATTTAATAATATTCTAAAGAAATATTTCACTCAATGACTGATGTTTCTTTCTATCTAGATGTAATGTATACATACATACTATATCACGATTTAACGACTTACTAAAATATCTCGTATTTTCTATAAATAAAACAGTTACACATAGGTAAGAGAATAAATGAAACTACTGTTTAATATTGCATACCTTAACTACTTAATATTCCTTCGGTAGTATATATATATTCATTTGAATGAAATACAGCATACTTCATCTTTCTTGTCATTTGAATAAATGCTAAACGTTACTTCCTGTGACACGTATAAAAGTTCCTTTTATTGTAAAATGATAAAGCACGCAATATCACAAGCATTTCATTTTCCATTTAAAAAGACAGTGACTATATCTCACGGTTACCTCGTACCTGTAACTTTTTACTGCATTAGTTCTTTTCATGTACGTAACTATGAAATGGTAATAACATTATCATTAACTTAAGAGTCTCTAATTGCTGAGATTACAAGAAAAACGATTTTAAAATGTTCCTCAGATAATGGTTTCTATCGCCCGGTTGAATAACAACGAAGATTAAAGTGTGTGTTCATTTCAATTATTGTAATTTAGTCGCTGTCGCGTTTAATAATTTCAAAATGCAATGCATTCTCAATTCCAGTTATTGTCGACGTTCAGATTTGTAGTAATTTATTGTAACACGATATTTAAGTCTAATTATCTATAAAAGAAGAAATATAATATTTTTGGAATTAGACTTTCATTTTTGTCAACATGTAATGTATTTGTCTGTTATATTATGTTATGGAATTTCATTTTATTAATCGCATTATTAATTATTCATACTATAGATATGCGAACATATTATGGATCCTATTATTAATAACAGTTTCCTCTTGTGTAGATGTTTGCAATGAATACCAAATAATATTACACCGCTTGTGCATTGTAAATTCAAATGAGAAATGCATTTGTGCTAAGTAATAACTGTTACGCATTTCAAGTGGTACTGTTTCATTATGTGGACACTATCCGCAAACTCGAGATTTCGTATACACATAAATGGCGCTTTGGTCGATCTATTCCTGATATAATTTTAAAATGATTACACATTGACCGTTCCTTGCAATTCTCTTCTAGTTATAATTAGGATTACTAATTTGAAAGAGTAAGCAATTAATACTATATATTTAATCATTACTATACACTGGAAATTAAATAGAAGACAAGAGAAATTATTTACATTGAACGTTATCCGCGTAAACGTTCGTACCCTTTAATTCAGGAATAATAAGTATTTGGAATAAATTAAAAAGGAAAAAGAAATATATATATATAAAATAACTTATTAAAGTTACTTTAACCTTGACATACTTCCGATATTTACGTAAAGTTACTTTTACATAGGAATGAAATATTGTATAAACACACCTAGGTGCCGCTAAAATCGAAAAAGAAAGCTTTTTGCGTATACCCATATCGCATATCGCATGAAACCGTGTATTTTAAAAGGAAATTCGATATAGATTTAAAATATTCTTTTACAGTAACACATTTTGATTTTAGTTTTGTACGATACCAATAATTCTGTTACTTCCTGTCAGTACTTCCGTATAACAGAATTGTTATGAAAGTAATTACAGTTATAGCCTATAAGAGTGTAAAACTTTACAAGTGATTCCATTTTTGGTTTATAATGTTTCATACGTGTAACGTGTGTGACAAGTATCTATCGAATATGTCGCGTATACTTTAAAGGTTCATTTCCAAGTATTCGTTATTTTTCTAAAGTCTCGAATTACGCAATAATCTGTGTTCTTAACAATTAGAATTCCTAACAAATTACATTTAGACGTGAAACCTACAAACGAAATGGTACAAAATGCAGAGCATAATAATATTTATTTACATAATATTGGAATTGTCGATCGAAGAATTACGTATGTTGTCATTAACATGTGAATCTCGAGTTTCGTTACCTTGATATCAAGGTTCGTTGGAGTAGAACACGCTATAATGAAACCATTCAAGGTATCGTTTGTGCTAGAAATTAAGGTCAGTTCTGAAAGATATGTGCATAATATATACTGCTACTGCAGTTTGTACGCACGAGATAAGTTATCAAAATGAACAGGGAAGAAAAGCAAAATAATTCCTCGGTAGGTATTCCATTTAAGCTCATTTTGTACTAAAGAAGTTTATCTCGTTTACACTTGGTACGGTGTACGATATTGTATCACGTCTTGTTTTTCCACCACAGATTTTATGGAAGCAGCGAGCGTGCATTGGCAAGAAAACCCCTGCGGAGGTGGAGAATGTTCAGTAACTTTTCAAGTTTATTAGTCTCGAGGGTGGTGCTTGGATTCTTATTGAAACAAAGTTCTAGCATCGTTGACTAATTGGAGGACATGTTTTCTCCGTACCAAGCTGCACCGATTCTTTAGATCTGTATACACTTTCCCAATAAACACATTAGTTCTTCGATTCTCACTTTGAGGGGTCCTCCGGTCTAAAGTTAGACAAAAATCGACTTTGGTTCGCATATATTTCTTTTTCAGTTTACGTGCTTAAAAATTTTCAACAAAGAAGACCGAATTACTGCTCATTCTTCGGTATCCTTATTTATTTTTAACGAACGGAGTGATGTACTTTACTCGACACTACGTTTCGGTAAGAAAGTTCATCAAGTTATAGTGTGTACAGTTGTTTAAAATTCATGAACATAAAAATATTTTACGTTCCCACTCGTTTCTATACATCCGGGAGGGGTATCGATTTTTTGCACACATCAAACTTTTTTATCTCGAACCGAGGCTCAGACTCGATAAGAACATAAATGGAGAGTGAGCGAGATAAAGCTATGACAACCGACCGCATTACGTGCGGTCGATCAACCCTTAAGACGAAATAAAAATTTGTATACTTTTCATTACATTTTCTTTAAAATATCATGAATGAAATGGCGAAGTGTTCTCGATGGAAATGAATCGAAACACGACCCCGTTCGGACAATTTTTAATTATACGTTATTCGGGTCGTTTCTAAAAAAACTTTCAAGTACGTATAATTAAAAATAGTCCGAACGAGGTCGCGTTTGGATTAATTTTTATCAGGAAAACATCGACAATCCATTAATAATATTCTTATAATGGTATAATGATAATTATAAATTTTTATTTCCTGTCGTGTGCGAAATTCGATCTCACGTGGAGTAAGTATCGTTCTCACCTGTGATCGTTGACAGGTAGAATTGTTTTTTTTTTTTTTTTTTTCGTGATCCTGTATGTAAATAGCCTTCACGAAATTGTACATACGGGTGTGATTAATGTATTTTAATATTACAGGATGACAGTTGCCAAAGTATTTGCAATTGTTTTATATTTAATCTAATATTTTAGTTCTTTCAGTAAAGTTTTGCAATATTTCGATTATCGCTACACTCACACTGAACGCGAAACATTATTGCTTTTTGGTTTCGGCTCAATAGAATTAAAACATTCGAACATACGAGAAGTGTGTATTTTTTTTTCATCGACGGTCTTTAGTTGACGTATTTTTTCAACGAATTAATATTTTCATTTATAAGTGGAAATTTTGTTCTGTATACAAAAGCGTCCACGCGAAACCGAATAAAAAAATTAAAAATGACTTCAATAGTAACATTGTTTAAAAGTATTATTTTTTAATTTTCTATCGAGTAATTTGGAATGTAAGATAATCTATGCAATAATTGAAGTCAAACAGGCAAACCGATCCAAAGATTGTTGTGCAAATAGAAATGGAGACAAATATTGAATTTAATCAATTTCGATAGTCCAATATCTATCTGCTTCAGGTAAGGTCGCGTATTTTTCAGTTCATCTTTTCTGTCTATCTTTTGTCGGCTTAAAATTAAATAATACATCACACCTCCGCTTTGTAGGGACCACACGAGTTAATTCTGTTTATCAAGACTTATATCAGCGGTGTAAGTAGAAGCGGTGCAATTTAACTCTCTTTTTAGCCGATTCAATGAAGTATTCATTTGCGTCATTTTTACAAGCGGATGTATGCGTACGAATTAATTGCAAAATTTATCTTCCCCTTCTCGTCAAAATAACATCAACCGCTGTGGAGAACATTCTGTGCATTGCTGTGGAAACTTTGCTTAAAAATAATTTGTATATTATAAACTGAAGACTGTCTTGTCGATTCGTAAGACTTATTCTACTATGTAATATATTCGTAAAATTAGCATAAAATACGCTATATTTATTATAAATTAATACAGCATAGCCACGTTAAGACTTACGTTATGCATTTTGGAAAGAAATGGAGATGGTATGAAAATAAATCCTTCTCAGCTATTTTCAGTTCTACTATTTCTGAGCTTTTAGTTAAACATTTATTCTTACTGTTCAACGGGAAAATCACTTAACTTTTTATTTCCTAAATTATTTAAAAGTCACAAGAAAATGTATTTCTTTATATTTTCGTGTATAACATAAACTATATGAATTATATAACATATCATGATTTACACAAATAATTGGAAAATGAAAAATTTTGTTTAAAAATAACAGATTTAAGTTTTCTATCTCTTCTACGCCTTCACCTATACAAAAATACCTCTTGTCTTTAGTCTGTATATTCAAGGGAAATATTTACAATAACACTTATTAGTATACTGCAAAATAAATGTTGCCATTATTTATATAAAATTAATTGAAAGTCTGTATTCACAGTTTTGAAAATGATTACGACAATAATATTTCATTAAACAATTTTAAATACGTGGCTACATACACGTCTACAGTGAAAAAGAAAGGGTTAAGTAATCGAACGAGTTTATGCAGGCGTAACGTTATACTTGTACGTCACTTGTTTCAATTATTAATTTATTTCTCATTTCGAAGATTCTCGCTGACTGTATATATTACATTATTTGCTTGCGTCAATTTCACTTCCTTCTGCACTCCCTTATTTTTTCCCCGAGATTGTAACGAAAGCTTTTATAAAATCGTGGTTAAATCTCATCATGAGACAGCTTTTTTCCTCAAGCGAAACAATGTTCCTGGCATCAACACGGACAAGCATCAAAGTGTACGTCGTGAAGCGTACTGAGGGAAAAAACGTGTTTTTCCGTTGCGTACATCGTGAAAGATGTTAATACCATTTTTCTAGGTTAGCCTATATTTTCTTTTTGAAGGTTTCGGGGTTCAGGTAGTACAGTTATAACAAAGTACTGGAATGCCTCGTGACGAAAAAATGAAATCTCACAGCAATGCATTAGAATGAAAAATGTTCACACACACGTTTAAGGAATGTGTAGACGCGCAAGTATGAAACTTTACTGCCGAGAATGTATTTGCTTGAGGAAAATAAAGTACTTCTCATGCAAATAGCATGGTATTGAGGTATGAAGAAAATATGCTTAATAGACTCCGACGGTATTTAAAAGACAAAGGTCACTTTTTAGTTTTTAAAACGATAATTTATTGTTCCTACACGGTTAATATTAATATCCTCGATGTAAAAGAATATGCAATTCTATTTTCGTCAGAGCACTTCTGATACTTTCAGAAAAAAGTTTAGAGAAATTTGTTATAAGAAAATATTTATGATGAAGATTTTTCGTATATTGCATACAAGCAGCATATTGCTCACAATCATAAAATTCTAAGAATACAAATACAATGTTAAGTACTATTAATTGTTTTTAATTATCTCCTAAATGATTTTGAAACACAATTGTAAATAACCAATCTGTTGATCATATTATACACTAACTTAATTTTTGCAACTACTAATTGAAATCGCACATTATTTTTAGTTCGAATCATGATCAAAATCAATTTTTATAAGTTATTTAATCATTTGCAATGCACAAATAAGATGCACATTGTTCGCTTAATGTTGGGAACATGCATAAATGTTAATAACAATCGCGGAAATGAACAAACATTCACCGAAACCGTTCGTCTTCATAGATTTCGCATTATCTTGATGTTTATTTATCACATTTATTAACAGCCGTCGTAGAATCCTTGAAATATTCGATTAGATCGAACAAAGACTATCGAAGTAACGGTAAGTGACCTTGTGGTGGGTATATAAGGACCCCCTCCAGTTTCCAAAAATTTCATTCCATGAGGAGCCTCGGAGGCGGACGGATATCTCGATTTTAGGTACCTGGACCCTCTGCAGACCATCTTGGTAACCGGTACTGACTGTCGATAGGCGGTGGTCAGTACTGGCGACCACTCTCTAATTTTTTTTTTCAGCTTTTTTTTCTTTGATTCAGCTTATTTCATTTGTTCTGACATATCTGTATTTGTTCCCCAATTTTAACTTGTACTTATTTTTGCATGTTTATTTGTTTTTGTCACTGCTTCGTTTATTTTCATTGTTACTGCATGACTATTTAATCACTAATCAATTTCATTTCTATTTTCTTTCATGCCTTGACTTTAGGTTTCTTTCACTTAGGCAGAAGAACGAAGAGGATTCCCTCGTCGCAACCGCCGTAGGATCTTTAGTTAAGCTTGGAATAAGTTAGTTTTAAGACCACCATGTACAAATATCTGTGATCTGCCGAGTAATTATCCAATCTTTAGCTTATTTTTGCTCGCTTGCTCGTTTCTCAGTCCGGCCACCTCTGCTTGTTGCATAAGCAAGTGACCGGCCGTGGAGGTGGACCGAACGATCGATCGCCGTCTCTTCTGGTGCGTCCGCTTTGAGAGAGAACATGCTACGAACACAGGGGCAGGTGTTCGCACCGGTCCCTGTGGAAGCCCTTGTGCCACAAGACCCTCTCTTCGTCATCCTCCGTAAGTCAGGTCCACGCTCTGCGTGGTTCCTGACGCGGAGTTGGGAGAAACGGGGCACTCCAAGGAGTGGACGGCGTCGTGCATTTCCTTGAGAATCGGGCCCACTGAGGAGAAACGGGACCGACCTAGTAGGAACAACTCCACGGTTCGCGTCGCGTATTCCCCAATTTTGCCTCATTTTTCCATAATGTAATTGCTCGGCAGAATTAAACGAGGAGATCGAACGAACATTGATTCCTTCTATCTCTGCAGTTAGAATTAGTTAGTCTTAAGGCTGTGATCTGCCAAGCAATTATCCAATCTTTAGCTTAATTTTGCTCGCTTCGTCGTTCCTCAGTCCGGTCACCACTGCTTTTTGTACAAGCAAGTGGCCGGCCGTGTAGGTGGTCCGAACGGTCTATCGCCGTCTCTTCCGGTGTGTCTGCTTCCAGAGGGGACATGTTGCGAGCACAGGAGCAGGCATTTTTGCCAGTCCCTGCGAAAGCCGCCAAAATAAGACCCTCTCGTCGTAAAGATGGAGAAACGGGGCACTCCTCTAGGGGAGTGGATGGCGTCGCTCGTTTTCTCTGGAATCGGACCCACTGAAGAGAAACGGGATAGACCTAGTAGGATCAACCGCACGGTTCGTGTCGCGTCTTTCCCAATTTTGCCTCATTTTTCCATAATGTAATTGCTTGGCAGAACTAAACGAGGAGATCGAAGGAACATTGATTCCTTCCATCTCTTTGGTTTAGTATCTTCGTTTGTACCGCGTGTCGAGGGAGATCGATGGAACTTTGATTCCATCTATCTCTCTCCGGGTCTCCGCTCGCAGCAACCTCCACGTGGTGAGACCTGGTAATCGGTATTACTCCCGACGAACAATAATTATTCGTCGTGGGTAGTACCGAGCTAATTGGCTGCGAATTTAGAATAATAATTTTTACGGTATAAGAACAAGTACAGAACTTTAAAGAACAACATTTTTGTAATCAGTATGAAAGTGCGAAAATGTTAATGGATCGATGGAATGCGATTGTATCTCCGATGAATTGATGTATTGAAATAAAATCTATTTGACTGACAACCGAAACTTTATTTTTGCCCATTAATTGTTTCCATTTCTTTAACCCGATCCTATCAACTGCTAAAACTTCTCAAAACTATACGTACTCGATTACTATGTTCTCCCGATACAAAAGTCCAAAATCAGCGACAAATCTAGCCGAAGTTCCGAAATTCGTTCGAATATCCCGCAAAATCTCAATTCGCGGAAATTCTTGGAATTTGACGTCATTTCTATGAATCCGTGAAATCCTGCCACTTCCTCGCGTATCATGTGTTCCTGGTACCAAATTCTCGAAATCGTCGAAAACTTTCAGCAAAAATTCAGAAATTCATTCGAAAATCCCGCGAAATCTCAATTCGTGGAAATTCTTGGAATTTGACGTCATCCCTAAGAATCCACGAAATAAGAATACCTCCTCGAGTATCATGTGCTCTTGATACCAAAGTCTCGAAGTCGTCGAAAAATTGTAGCAAAAGTTTAGAAATTCATTCGAAAATCCCGCAAAATCTCGATTCGCGGAAATTCTTGGAATTTGACGTCATTCCCAAAAATCCCCGGAATAAGAATACCTTCTCGAGTATCATGTTTTCCTGTTATCAAAGCCCAAAATCAACGAAAAATTCTGGCAAAAGTACGGAAATTCATTCGAAAAACCCGCAAAATCACAATTCGCGGAAATGCTTGGAATTTGACATCACTTCTGATACCAAGAGACTCAAAATCGAACATTTTCGGAATAAATTGATGTTTATTTATCATGATAAATAACAACTCTCGTAAGATCATACTTTAAACAATTATTGATAATGTCCTAGTATAAATAATGGCTTAAAATATCTTTTCGTTGAAATCTTCTTCGTTCGCTGTGGAATTTTTCATTGAGGTTCAACCGACATTGTCAAAGCTATACACATCGATTATTGACTCACAAATGTTCATCGCGATGATGTTTCTATGTAGAATAACGATTAATTTAATTTCGACGCTTTTGAGTAAAAAACGCAACTTCTGCGCGTATTGCGTAAATTATAAGAATTAAACAAATGTTAAATTAATGTATCTAATAATCAATTGTTAGTTTTCATGCTTTATAACATTAAGAAACACGTTTATACTACGAATCTCGATCAAAATCAATTTCTATAAGTTATTTAATCATTTGTAATGCACAAATAAGATGTACATTGTTCGATCAATATTACGAACATGCGTAAATGTTAGTAACAATCGCGGAAATGAATAAACATTCACCTAAACCATTCGTCTTCATAGATTTCGCAATATCTTGATGTTTATTTATCATATTAATTAACAGCTGTCGTAGGATCGTAGTTTAAACAATTATTAACAATGTCCTAGACTAAATAATGGCTTAAAATATCTTTTCGTTGAAATATTCTTCGTTCGCCGCGGAATTTTTCATTGAGATTCAATCGACATTGTCAAGGCTATACATATCGATTATTGACTCACAAATGTTCATCGCGATGATTTTTCTATCTAGAAAAGCGATTAATTGAACTTCGGCGCTTTTGAGTAAAAAACACAACTTCTACGCGTATTGCGTAAATTATAAGAATTAAACAAATGTTAAATTAATGTATCTAATAATCAATTGTTAGTTTTCATACTTTATAACATTAAGAAACACGTTTATACTACGAATCTCGATCAAAATCAATTTCTATAAGTTATTTAATCATTTGTAATGCACAAATAAGATGTACATTGTTCGATCAATATTACGAACATGCGTAAATGTTAGTAACAATCGCGGAAATGAATAAACATTCACCTAAACCATTCGTCTTCATAGATTTCGCAATATCTTGATGTTTATTTATCATATTAATTAACAGCTGTCGTAGGATCGTAGTTTAAACAATTATTAACAATGTCCTAGACTAAATAATGGCTTAAAATATCTTTTCGTTGAAATATTCTTCGTTCGCCGCGGAATTTTTCATTGAGATTCAATCGACATTGTCAAGGCTATACATATCGATTATTGACTCACAAATGCTCATCGCGATGATTTTTCTATCTAGAAAAGCGATTAATTGAACTTCGGCGCTTTTGAGTAAAAAACACAACTTCTACGCGTATTGTGTAAATTATAAGAATTAAACAAATGTTAAATTAATGTATCTAATAATCAATTGTTACTTTTCATGCTTTATAACGTTAAGAAACACGTTTATACCTCGAATCCGAACAAAATCAATTTCTATAAGTTGTTTAATCATTTGTAATGCATAAATAAGAGGCACATTGTTCGATCAATATTGCGAACATGCGAAAATGTTAGTAACAATCGCGGAAATGAATAAACGTTCAACGAAACCGTTCATCTTCATAGATTTCGCATTATCTTGATGTTTATTTATCATATTAATTAACAGCTGTCGTAGGATCGTAGTTTAAACAATTAGTAACAATGTTCTAGTATAAATAATGGCTAAAAAGCCATCAGTTTGTTGAAATATTCGATTAGATCAAACAAAGACAATGAAAGTAACGGTAAGTCACTGGTAAGTGACCTTGCGGGGGGTATATAAGGAGCCCCCGGTTGTTTAAAATTTCATTCTTCCTGGAGGCTCCGAGGTGGACGGATCTCTTCGTTTTAGGTTCATGGAAGGGGTACCCCCCACCTTGGTAACCGGTACTGGCCGCCGGTAGGCGGTGGTCAGTACTGGCGACCATTCTCCCAATCCTTTCTTTGGTTTTTAATTGTTTCTTTGTGTAATTTATTTTATTTGTTCCCTGATTTTACTTTGTACTTGTTTTTCTATGTTTATTTTTTTGTCATTCTTGCCTTTATTTCCTTTGTTACTGCATGACTGTATTTAATCACTAACCAACTTCATTTCTATTTTCTATCATTTTTCTATCATGCCTTGACTTTAGGTTTCTCTTAGGTAGGCACACCGGGGGACGAAGAACGAAGAACGAAGAACGAAGAACAAAGAAGGAAGAGGACACTATCGTCGCAACCGCCGTGGGATCTTTAGTTAAGCTTGGAATAAGTTAATTTTAAGGCCACCGTGTACAAATATCTGTTATCTGTCAAGCAATTATCCAATCTTTAGCTTATTTTTGCTCGCTTCCTCGTTCCTCAGCCCGGTCACCACTGCTTGTTGCATAAGCAAGTGACCGGTCGTGTAGGTGGTCCGAACGGTCGATCGCCGTCTCTTCTGGTGCGTCCGCTTCCAGAGAGAACATGCTGCGAACACAGGGGCAGGTGTTCGCACTGGTCCCTGTGGAAGCCCTGTGCCATAGGACCCTCTCTTCGTCATCCTTCGTAAGTTAGGTCCACGCTTTGCGTGGTTCCTGACGCGGAGTTGGGAGAAACGGGGCACTCCAAGGAGTGGACGGCGTCGTGCATTTCCTCTTTAATCGGGCCCACTGAGGGGAAACGGGACCGACCTAGTAGGATCAACCGCACGGTTCGTGTCGCGTCTTTCCCAATTTTGCCTCATTTTTCCATAATGTAATTGCTTGACAGAACTAAACGAGGAGATCGAAGGAACATTGATTCCTTCTATCTCTGGAGTTTAGTAATTTCGTTTGTACCGCGTATCGAGGGAGATCGATGGAACTTTGATTCCATCTATCTCTCTCCGGGTCTCCGCTCGCAGCAACCTCCACGTGGTGAGACCTGGTAATCGGTATTACTCCCGACGAACAATAATTATTCGTCGTGGGTAGTACCGAGCTAATTGGCTGCGAATTTAGAATAATAATTTTTACGGTATAAGAACAAGTACAGAACTTTAAAGAACAACATTTTTGTAATCAGTATGAAAGTGCGAAAATGTTAATGGATCGATGGAATGCGATTGTATCTCCGATGAATTGATGTATTGAAATAAAATCTATTTGACTGACAACCGAAACTTTATTTTTGCCCATTAATTGTTCCCATTTCCTTAACCCGATCCTATCACACTGCTAAAACTTCTCCAAACTATACGTACTCGATTATAATGTTCTCCCGATACAAAAGTCCAAAATCAGCGACAAATCTAGCCGAAGTTCCGAAATTCGTTCGAAAATCCCGCAAAATCTCAATTCACGGAAATTCTTGGAATTTGACGTCATTTCTAATACCAAGAGTCTCAAAATCGAACATTTTATAAAATTTATGACCGAATTTCAGACTTTGGTATCGGGAGAACATTGTCGCCGAGGAGGTATTCATTTCGATTCTTCAAGTAATAATCAAATTGATATATCTAATAGACAATTATTACTTTCCATGTTTTAAATCTTTAAGAAATACCTCTTTAATTCGAAGCTCGATCAAAATTAATTGCTGTAGGCAAGTCAATCATTTTTAATGCATAAATAAGATGCATATTGTAACATAAATGTTCGGAACATGTGTGAATGGTAATAACAATCGCGTAGCGGATTGTACAATCACTGGAATCTTTCGCGTTTACAGATTTCGGAACAATATGATATTTATTTATCATGATAAATAACAACTGTCATAGGACCATACTTTAAACAGTTATTGATAATGTCCTGGTATGAATAATGGCTTAATGTATTATTTTGTTGAAATCTCTTCTGCTACGGTTGGTTCCAGGGGAATATGGTGCATCCGCTTCCAGGGGAATAAGACACAACATTATTCCATATCGTTTTGACAGTAAAACAATTTTTAGCCAACAGAATCATCTCTACACTCGATCTATCTACTTATTCGATAAATCCTATTCCCTGTGTCCTTTTTCTTGTTTCAAAGTTCAAGGCCATACTTAGAGGATTCAATTTTGTGTCTTTAAACGGGATGAACAGAAAATGGACAATGCTTGTGAATAGTTTTACAAAAAATAATCTGTAGTATTATTTGAAACAGTGTAACAACGTATGCAGTTGCATGGTAGCTCAGAAGGAGACTTCTTTGAGGATTGCAAATGCTTTTCTGAATTATGTAAGGGAAAAGAGTTACAGCATCAGCTTCTTTATTATTTTGTCAGGTTTTCGAGACTTAACTTTGATACAGAAATTTGTGTATAGGTTTTAGCTTAGACACTAGACGCTTTGTTTCTTTTCAGATGTACATACTCCGTATCGGAATAAACTACTAAAGCGTGAAGGGCAGGGAGATTATAGGGAGAAAAAGAGATCAGTTCTGGAAAGAATTGCGCGTCGTATTGAGTCAGACGTTTTAGTCAACCTTAAGGTCTGGGTCTGAGTAAAAATAACTCGTCACTGTCTTATTCCTTTTTCTCTAGGTATCTTATTTTCCTTAATTCGCGATTGATTTTTCTTTATCCTTTCGATAAAAACTTTTATCATCGCTGTCACTTTTCTCTCTTTCGGTCGTCTTGTACCAATTTATTTATGTATATACGAGTACATAATATTTTGGGAAGGGTGAACTAAACATGGGTTGACAGTGTGAAAATGTGGAGTGAAATTTATTCGTACGAGGTTTCGTTTTTGAAATAGTAAATTTAGATAATTTGTCTGGTACGTGTGCATTACTTAAGTTGTACTGAATTGTACGGACAAATTTTTCAAATCGATATTTTCGGAAACGAAGTCTTGCATGAAACACCCATTTTATTTCACATTTATTTAGTTTCGTACTCAGTAAAAACTGTTTTTTTTTTTTTAGATTTCGATTACCCCTCTTCTTGTTCAGTTTATTTTTTTACGAGTTTTGAAATTCCAGTAGAACATATCAAGTTTATAGTATACGGATTCACGTTTCGAATTGTTTAATGCCAAATTCTTGTTTGCCACGGATTTTGTTTGAATAGCATCTTCGAAACGTCATTGTTGAAGCCCAATGAGCAACCAGATCTCGATTCATTTTGAGGCTTATATCTCTTAAACGAAACTGTACTACTCATCACATATTTTTAGCCGTAGTAGTCGCATTATTCTCTTGTTAAATTCCCAGAGTATAACGTAGCGAATGTTCACTTTCAAGTTTTCCATTTCTTTAATTCAAAATGATACTTTATACACAATGTTCGGCTTTTAACTTCTAACCAGACAATAAGGGACATTTACTCTTTATTGTACTATGAACAAAAATCATCTGAAAGAAACCACGTGGGTTTTCTAAAAAGACTAAGAGGAATTTATTTATGACTTAACCCAATACATTTGTTGTGAGTTGTACGAAGAAACGAACGAATACTACCAATGTGGAAAGCAGTGGAATTGGATGATTGGATTGCGGACCTGGAGACCGAGATTCAAACTCACTTCTTTCGTTTATTGAGCGACTACTTTAACCTAATGCGTTATCCAGCTTGTCGACCAGAAATTTTCTCTGCCTAAAGCTTCGTATTCAAAATGACTGCCAAATCTACACTTTCGAACGTTTATTGCCATTGTTACCAAGAAGTCAGATATTAAAAACTTATCAATTTTCATATAGAGTTATGAGAAACAGTTTTCGATCATTTTGAAAGAATTGAGCTTAAATAAAACATTATCAATGAATAAAGTTAAAATTAACAAAGAGACTCTGAATTTGTTCCGATAGTATCTGAAAATTCGTAGCTTTCTCTAATGTGCAGTCATTCTTAAACAGTGTGCAATCTAATGTAACTAGCAATAATTTAACAATTGGATTTTTACAGAGAAAAGTATCATTTATTAGAGTATTTATTGTTGGAGCAAATTGATAAACTTTGCATGAAAATTTAGCAATTTCCACCGTCCTTCGCGTTCATTTTCCAATGTACCAATACTATTTCAGCTTTCGACAATCTTTTTCGATAATTTCGAAAATTACCCATACTAGATTAGTCTTATCATATTCCCTTTTACCGATATTAGCAGAATTTTTACACTGCGACAGGTTGTCTATAATTATATTTCCACCAGTTTCATTAACTTTCTAAACTATTGTATTATTCAATCTTTCAACGATACAATTGAAATGCATTATTAAATAGAAACAGTCCCGGTACAAGTAAATCAAATTTTATTCAATACTTTTCTTAAGGGGATGGTTAATAGTGTTGCAAGCTCAGCCATTGTTTAGTTTCAGTATTATTTAATTTACGAGCATATAAATGGGCAAGAAATAATTTTTTACTTGAAAGATAGAATAAAATTCCCACAGTAGAAAGTAAACGTGAATAGATAAATATTCATTCTTGACATCGCGGTAAAGTATACTCGTATTGGCGAAGGTAGAGTACGTATTCGTGGTACGCCAATTATACGATTTCGGAGAAAGAAAATTGCAGTCGGTACTTGAAGGAGATAATAAAGTCGAATCTATATATGTGCCTACACATTTTCGAATAGACGGAAGCGAATTGGCCGTAGTTCGAGTATACACACGGACCATGAGAAAAAGAGGGGAAGACCTAATATGTGGACGGTCAATGAGACCATCTATACTGCGTAACCTGTCCAGAGGAACCTTTATGCGCGCACGAAGGTTTCGCATTGGCGTGCTGATACGTACATTACCAGCAGAAGCAAATTAACGAACGACGATGTATGCGCATACACGTTTGAAGCAACCGAGAGGAATGGACAGCACGTACAAAAGGAAGAACTGCTACATATGCGCGCACCACGTAGTACGTACACATGTGAAAGTAAACTATTTTAAGTTGTCGCTGGACGGAACTTATTACCATACATACGGTAGCTACGCATAGCGCACCTTTTACTCTGTCGTTCGGAATACAAACATAAATATCGCGACAATATAATATACCAAAAAATTTACACATTTTTCGTATATTAACGTAGAGAGAAATTTATTTTTAATTCAATAATTGTGGAACAGGAGTACCAAATGGAACCAAATGCCAAAATTAACGCTACGATCCTTTTGGCATTTCCTACAATTATTCTAAAGAAGAAGATATCAATTTAATACAAAGTGAAATATAATAACCTTGCACTAAATTTATTTTCTTTATCGTATTTCTCGATCATCTGCTATACTATATTCGTGTCATTGATTTATTTTGTCAAACATGGGAACGTACCTGAAGTAAAACTTTAGGCAATTTGGTATTAAAGAATTCGAGTAATTTTAGGGACGTAAACAGAACCGTTTATATGCAAAGCACATTGCTGAACACGTACTCAGGTGCATTCCTAATGTGCAGGCATCCGTGATATAAAGTGATATGTGTATAGTAGTTTCTCGACGATGGACACGTTATCGCCGTTACTATTGGAGGTCCATGATCGATCCTATCAACTATCAAACTCCATTAACACGTTCATTCACCTGTTACCTGCTGTATGCTCATGTTTGCAGATGTCAGCTCTACTGTAAAGACGATGTAAAAACTAATTAAAGTAATAACGATTAAGACATTTTAAAAACACAAAACGCACAACGAATTTAATATTGAATTTTTTGAATCTGCTCTCATTTATACATTTGTGTACTTTGATTTTTTTCGCATCAATTTGACACTGAATATTTATCTATTTACCAGACCAGTATTATCCTTTCGAAACATTTGATTCAATGTGTACTTCACCGATAACATCGTAATAAATAAGTGCACTACACGGTACAAATACTTTCGAAAAACTTAGGAATAGTTAGTCCTAAAAGCATCTTTAAACGACGGCATTATATTACTTTGGAGACATTTTTGCACGCAGCGATTTCCCGTTCTATGGGTTCGTCGAAAACTTTCAATGACTTTTAAACTGAGTTCAGCAAACAAGTTGAAAGGACTTTCGAAACTGTGAATAAGTACTTTAAGAAATACTTAATTGGAACGAAATTTCAATTTTACTTATAACTTTTGTCGTTAAAATATTCCTTGTTTAACGTATTTAGAATAATATTTATGATATTTTATTTCAATACGTTAAACAACATGTATTTACACAATTTTATTTAGGCTTAATAGCAGTCAAGACAGAGAGAATATTTATTGCGTTTATTTTTATTATTCATAATTATATAATTGTGTTTTAGATATATCGTTCCGTTGTCAAATTTTATTAGTCGACAACTATTATTGATGATGACCTTCGATGTTATGTAAGTTTGTATTCTCTGCTTTTATTAGAGATTAATTTATTATATATCAAAAAGTTCTCTTCAACTAGATAAATTTTCATATTTTAAATTAAAATTGTATTTGTTTTTTGTTCGAGAAGGATTCAACTTTGCGGTAGAATTTGCAAGAAAATAAACTGTGGTTGTTAAAGCAAGTATTTCTTTGACTTTTGAATTAACCTTTGCTCTACTTTTTAAATTATCTTAATTTTAAAATGAAAATATCAATTGTATAGTATGCATACTTTACACCAGAAGCACAGACTTCTGCAATTTGTACAGTTATTACTGTGACATTTCAGTAAAAACGTAGTAATCGGTATACAGTATAGTAAAAAGAGTTTTTATCTTTAATCTATTTAAGTACTGAATCTACTCAATCCAGGCACTTTTAATTTCAACTTTCAAGTTATGTCAAAGAAAATGATATGGCATATTAATACGTATCAAATCAGATCTTTAGTTTGACCGAATACTTTTATCGGTTGATCAAAGTTTTGATTTTAACTGATTAAATGTAAATATCAAATGCATGTATTTTCTAGTGCCAGAAAGAATGAAATGTACTCTTTTACCTTTACTGTTAAACGTACAATGTATAAATTATATGTAACGAATGTAACGTATTTAGTGCAATTACTTATACAGACGTATAGATATAATTGTACGTACATAACCATTTCCCACAAGTTCCCGTACCGACTCTGATCTATGTATATACAATCCAATCTTTCAATATCCCGGTGTATAAGGCAGGGCTTGCTAGAATACCTTACTGATGAGTCCACTAGCAGGCTCGGAATAAGCGTTCTCCCTTCCTTTTCCTATTTTCACTCAGTCACTCTTCCTCCATCCATCACCCTCTAGAAGCCACATGCACGAATGTTTTAATTATTTTATGCATATAATTTTAGCGTTATCTGTTGATATTCTATTTTTATTAAAATTGTTAAAGTTACTATACGTACATATTTTTCTTAGAAAATATGAAATATATATAAATCGAAATATAGAACGTTATACAAAGAGCTCAATTGTATATAATAGTAATTCATCATTTGTTAAAATTATTTCTAACAATCAATTTAATATTTACTTGAAGGACTACCTACAAAAATCTGTATCAATGTCGAGTATGCGAGAGAGAATTTTACTAGGTGTCACTTGCCTGAATAAAATGTACAATCGCTTGCAAAAGTATTCAAACGTTTTCGAAAGAAATATTTAATGTTTAAAGAAATGAAGGTAGATTACAATCTTTGAAGTACTTTTATTACAGAAATAGTATATTTTATTGAAACAACTATTAAAATTATACATATTAAGTTCAAAGAATATCCATCGATATAAGCAATATTCTCTGGATACTTTGATTCTATGGACTCTGTAAAAGTATTCGAGCAATTAAATAATAACTATTTATTAAATAATTGAGTTCTAATATTTTGTTCATTCACCGTGAGTAATTATCAGGACTTGCAACCACTGTTGCATTTTGTGCATCAATTTTTCAGTAACGGTAATAATTATTCCAGACTTTTATAAATTTTTCTTTTAATATAGCTCTGAAATTAAATTAAGTAAAGGAAAAGAACTATTTAATTTTCTGTATATTTTCATTCATAAATACTCATTTGGGCTGAGAGCTGAACGTTGTGACAAGTTTTTCAAAATATGAGGTGTACTGTACAAGATTCATTATTTGATTCAGATTTTTATTTTTTTTTTCAGCGATACGTGCAGTATGCTGTAGAGAAAAATGAAATGTTTTATTCGAAATAAAAATCTTTCACTAACCTCAATTTTTCTGCATTTTATTGAAAATTCTATTTCAAAATATGTGAATCTTTATATTTATTTAAAATCAAGACGTACAAAATTCCCAACGCTACCGACTTCAATATTCCTCCTCTCCTTTGGTATATCGAATCACCTCTGTATTTTACCTTTGAAGGTAAACATTTAAGCTGTATTTCTGTATTCACCTGTTTCGAAATTTTATTCGTTTGTATAACTTCAACTATTAAATTTATTTCATATCTTAAAGTATGTTTTACTAACATTTAATAGTTTGTTGATTTGCATTGTTGATATATAGTTTCTTAGTCATTCGCCGGTATAATTTATTAAAAACTTGTTTCCTAAAATTATCGATGACCATTTCAGAAAATTTAGAGAGCGAAATTTGTTGACTACCTTATTATTGACAACAAATATAATGTATTTCAATTGTCCTAACGATTTAAATTAAAAGAAGTGGAATCTGATGATCTTTATTTGAGATCCTCTCTAGAAAATGGTGTTGCTTCATAAATGATTCGGGAAACAAAAAACAAGAAGATTCCTAGCCCAGACCTGACCCCATTTTATTTCACGCACAAGCATTTTTTTTTCTTCTCTTTTTGTTAGTTTCGGTAGACTAGAACGAGCTTTATTCTGAAGAAATCCTTCAGTTTTTGTTTTTTTTTTTCTTTTTTTTTTACAACATTGGAGATCAGTGGTTTCCAAACTTTCTGCAAGGATTCCCCTAAAAAGGAAAGATACTTTCTGGGCTCGAAATAAGTGGTAGGTGTAAAATGGTATAAGAAAAATGTACTTCAACAGTTGTTAAACTTGGATAAAAATGTATTAAACATTTTTCCTCGCGCCTCCCTTAAGTTGTAAAACGTTCTCCTAGAGACTGTGCCCCTTTGTAAAACACTGTTACAAATGGTAGATTTGCTTTCTTCTAACAATAGTGTTATTTCGTTCAACGATATGCATTCTATATGTCATTTCATTATTAACTCTGTATTGATTGCATTTGTTTTTATTTTCATTGACCAGTTATTGATAACAATTTTGCTTGCTTGACAAACACTCATAGTATCGAACAAATGAAAGAGCATAATATTGATTGAGCTTGTTAGTGTTTATATCTTTACATATACTATACATACACTGTTATATTATTGCTGTCTTAAACGTATTTTTTCAAGCAATGAACATTCAATTCCAATACTTAAGTGAACTACTGTATATACGTGTAATTGACAAAGGAAGAGTAAACAAAACTTCAATTATGAGTCATTCGCACAATATTTTTTTGTTGAAGGAAACGAATTCAAGAGGCTCAGGTAAAATTGCAAAAAATCGATGATCGTTTCTTGCAATTGAATAGCTGCAACCCTTCTGCAGATTTATCTCATTTACTAGAATTTCTCCGTGCCATTTCCTGGAATAGCTAGACCTTGACCTCTTAAAACAAACCGTACCTCTTATTTGTGTTTTGAACAGTTTCTATCAACGACGCCATTAATTTAAGTGAGATCGTAATAAAATATTCAATCGTACGTATTTACCGCTTCTCTGGATTATCGCATTGACGCTGATCTGAATTATGATCGTTAGTTTGGTAAAATTTTTTAACTTCTTCAGGAAAAAATTATTTTGATTTAAATAAAAAAAAATTCAAAGCGATATTGATACATAAATAAATCTTAGAACTCCAAAGGACTTTACGGTTACCTCGCATGTCTAATGGCTTACTATTTCTATTTCATTGTTCATTGAAAGTAATACGTATTTATGGGATAGGAATTATAAACGATCCACGGAACGATTGTGCACAAAACTCTTGAGATTTGCATTTGATTTGACTGTCAAAATAACTTCGAACGATAAACCGGCAAAGTCGCTTTGGTAATACGAAAGTCGATGCAGTTACAGTTGCAGTTGCAGAGTTCTGGCAGACATTAAATGCTTTGACGTCTTATTAAATGATCGTCAGCCGTTTTAGACTACTTTTAGAGTTCTGCAGAATAATTAATCAAAGATACGAAATTGAACGTCAATGTTTTTATCTCTTGCTACCAAAACGGTAGGAAATTATTAATCATTGCACAATAGTTTTCAAATTGTTAATACTATGGTAAATGTTTTTAATACTCGTTTTAATCAAACACTATTTTCAGTAAAAGTATTTTATTGAAAGAAATAACGAAAATTGTAATAATTATCCATGATTTACTCACACAAAGTGTGTGTTATCTGGACACGTTAGAATATCTCACAAGGAACTGAAAATATTACTTTAAAACGTTTCCTACTACACCACCAGTGAACAAATTATTTATACCATATAAGGTATCAATCCATACGAAAGAACTTTTGTAAGAATATCTTTTGAATACCTTCAGTTTCTCTTGAGATATTCCACCGTGTTCAGATAAAAAAGACACTCTGTATAAAAAGATGTTTATAAGTATGTAGATTGTTCTCAAATTCCTGGCATAAATGTGTTGATACTTTCCTGAGAAGGTAATAAACTACTATGTCGTTAAAATACCCTACCACAATATAATGTTACATAAAAGTGTATACTGGATATCTACCACAGTTTTATAGAATGTAATCATTTAGTTCGAGTAATTTGAACTTTAAACTTTATAAAAAATAGAGAGGAAATTATGAAACGTGGAAATTTGTATCAACTTGATACCTGAATATCATTTCAATCGATGTTTTCACTCTAATCAAATTATACTTTAATTTGTGATTGTTAATATTTGGAATAGTGTGCATAATACTAATTTATTTAGTTCTCTTACCATCAAAATTTTCAAAAAACATTTTGTGTGCTACTAACCAAAGTGTTATTTTATTTCTGTTAAAATGTGTGTTCAAATAAATCTATTGAACATTATTGAGAAATATTTCATAAACTCGATATAAAATATTATATCAAAGCAATTTCTCTCCTGTCATCTATCTGCGAATTAATTCCGTAATGAATTCACGTTTGGGAATGTCTTTTTCATTTCGATAGCTAGTGTTTCTTTCTTAAAATATAGTTAGAAATATTAAATAATAATACTACATGAAAGGTAATTGAAGCTTAAAACAACTTTATATTAATATTATAATTATACAAATAAACGATGCCAAATAAATTATTGTCTTATGTCAACGAGGAAATTTTAATGTCATACATGATGTTTAATTATATACTCTCGTTATTTAGAAGTCTAAATGTCACAATGCATGTTGTAGCATTATGACAATGCATGTTGTGTCTATTACATTCAAACAGATTATTAAATTTTCTTTCCAGGGAAAGAATATTTGTAAAACTGGAAATTGTTTGTGTCAATGTAAAATAAAAATAAATTAAATTATATTTGTTCTCTTCAGTTTTTGCTCTGATATTTTTTAAGACTGTATTTATAATTTACAATTTTGCCGTTACCTCCATTTCATTTTCATAATAATTGATAAACAATTTTGATCTAGGAATAAGTTTAAGAAACGTAATTACACGAATGACGTATGTATAGCTGAAAAAATATAGATTCAAATAATTATTTAATTACAATTTAATATTGATATGAATTTTTTTATTTTTCTGGCTACACAAATTTGTTAAATGCATCGACGTTTACTTGATAAATTAATCAATTGCTGTTACTTTTTTCATTTTTATCCAATGCATCACACATATTCTGTATAAAGATTAAACGAGAATGTAAAAACTATCACACTGTGTATTAAAGGCAACTAATACTTTCATAAGAAGCAACGAAATGTTATTAAACAACCTTCAAAGGAAATACCAGCCCTAAGAGAGATGAAATATTACCAACTAATGAGCAATCATATGAAATACAACTTTATTTAATTCCAATAGGGAATAGTGTTAATAAAAGCTCTAATTGCATCCTTCGACAAAAAAATATTATGAATATCCTTTTGTTCGGAATTCCTGGAACCACGCCCATGCAGGAAGTTCTCAGATCGATATCACGTATGTGTGTTGCCCGTGAGTGTATCCATAATCTTCTTAATAATCTTATAAAAGCTGCGGATTTCATTTGTCGGAAAAACAGTATGCCAGCGCATTAAATGGAACTTCGCAACTTCGTGTAAAAGAACCTATTAACATTCAACATTTTACGCGCTCATCGACATTAAAACAAAATTCAACTCTCAAGCAAATACGAACGTGCGTTGATAAACGTTTTGTTACACCGTGCACTGTATAACAATTATTCACAGTGACGTACGGATATTTTACCTCGTCTGGTATTGTCGCGGTCGAGATTTTCGCGCGAGCTGTCACTTGAAAAAGAATAATGATCGACTGTACTGTACGATCAAAATCAACAACTGTGTAATATACAGGAAAACGCATAATACGCCACTTGTTATTTGCTCAGTAACGCTTTCTTTCCCGCTTAATAAATGGTTTTTGTGCGTGTCACTTCGCTTCAGTACTTCATTTCTATGACACCATTAAAGGACCATACTTGATGCGAAATCCTACAAATTAGGTAAAATTTGAGATTCTTTTTGTCCAGGAAACCATCGGACATATCAATTTCAAACTTTGTGCATATATTTAGATATGTTTTGTCACAAACATATAGAAACTTTTTTAAAAATAGATAATCGACTTTGTCAAAGTAATACACGGTTGCACACAGTGCGTACAGAAAAATGTATGTTTACTGAACAAAATTATTCGTTAGAAAAAAAATTCTTGCGTTACATAAACGTAGCTCGTACCAATTCGAAAAATAAGGGAACTTGAAAATTGAAAAATTGCAGCGCATTGAAGAAAAAATTAGAATTCTTCGATAAATTGCGTTGCTTTTTCAAGCGGTAAAAAGTAAACTGTTACTTACGTAAAATTTCAAATCAATCGGTTTATTGGATCTCGAGATATCATGCCAAGCAGCTTGAAAAATGTCATTTCGCGAGAAACGATTTTAAAGTTTGGCGAGAGCCTAAAAGTAGGTACCGAGTTCGGTTCAAAGTCCATATAACATTACCAACTTTTCGAAATTCACACTAATCCTTTCAGCATAGTGTTACTAAAACTTCAAACTTTACAAATATGTAAATAAAGATTTAGTCCTTTTACCTTCTAACTAGATAGACCCATTAAAGTTTATCGAAAAATGAGTATATAGAGAGGTTCAAACTTCTATAACATGGCCAAGTTTTTAAATTTCACTATAATACTTGCAGCATAATATTATAAAGACTTGAAACTGTAAAAGAATGTGAAGACGAAAAATCAATCTTTTATTTTCAAATTAGACAGATATTCTAAAAAGTTCGATTTTAGGTTCAAGAAGTGTTTTTCGCTGATTGGATTTTGACGTTTATTTTTTTTAAAAATGTATCGAATTTTATGTGGGAGAAATTGTGTGTACGAGATGGTGGATATAATTTTTTTTCTTTATTAAATGAATTAATAAAGATTTTTACAATTTTCTCAAAATGCCTACCTGCATACAGGTTGCATACGAAAAGATTGCAGTTGAAGATCTAACAGGTCCCACTTGTTCAGAAACAAGCCTGTCAAATGATGATGGATATGTATACATGTATCTGTCTCTTACGTGTCTGAGATAGCCACTGAACAAATAGAATCGATCATAACTACAAAGTAATCTCCTGGCACGTACATACATTGTACGAGCATAACATTCAGAGAAAACTGAAGTCACACTTAACTTAAGCAATAAATTTTAATCATACCCATACACAGCAGTGCGGATTATCATACTTGAAACTACATATTTTGGACAAGTTGCTCCATAGAATTTCATTATTTTCTAGAATCTCTAGTCTCGGTAGATAACATTAACTCTCGTAAATAATTTCAGATTTATACTAGAACATTTAAATACTCGTACGAACGTGTCGTCCTCCCTTCGTCTCATAAGTCGATCATTCTTAGCTGTCTGCAGGTGTCTGAGCAATTCAAAGTGAAAATTTCGACCCCAACTGACTTATCTCCCTAACAACTTGCAGTTCTAGAGACCACTTTAATTTGAAAGAGTAGCTTAACTACCTTGCAACGATGTTAGGGCATTAAAGTTGCAAAGCGAGAGCTAAGGAGAGACTCTTTGATGAATGAATTAAAGGTACGCAAACGTTTTACGAATATACAGTGAACTAGGTTTTATTATAACCTATTTACAACGTTCGTTTGTTCTGCTTTTGTAATATTTAACAATTTATGAACTTTGTAAAGAATATTAATTCTCGAGTGTTTAAAATGCATATTTCATGACGAATGTTCTACACACTTTCAGAATATGGGAATTGTTAATGCGAGCAACAATGATTTGTTGACGAGGCAACTTCGTGTTACATTATTAAAAAACAATAAGCGATGCATACGAAAAATAATTTCTTTTTGTAACATCACAATCGTGTGTTCGTCGTGAATGTTAAGCGATCGTACAATGCCATCTATGTTTTCATTAAAGTTTCATAATTTCCGGCTGAGAACAGTTTTCTCCGATTCTTCATTAGAGGCGATATTTACTTTGATACTTAAATTGGTTCCCGGCCTACCAAACCATGATTAACCGAAAGAGGCCGATCAATAATGACTTCTCCTATAATTGTTATTTTTCAGTCATTATAAGCATTTTGAAGAAATTAGTATCCTATCGTATAAACATTTCTAAATGATTTCAGTTGGTAAAACAAAATCTGTCGGTAAAATTCTGTTATTAATAGCAAATTAAATAGAAAAGTTTCAATTTTATTATTGTTCAATAATAAATAGTAGTTTGTCTAGTAATATTTTTTGTAGAATATCTTAAGTTTCACGTAGATGCTAGTACATGTTAAAACACAAAAGAGAAATCTTGACATACGCAAGTATAGAGATTCATTTACTTAAAAAAAAGAGAGACCCACGTGGAAGAAAGTAATATCACAGATGTTACCTCGAAGCTTTATATTTTTGTTCATAAGTTCGGTGAACTTATACGAATAAATTTTGTATCGCACATTCTAGTCACTTATAAAACGTGTTTGGAAGATTTACCATATAATATTATAACAGAAAATTGTGATGTATTAGATAAAGTGAAGGGAAAATATTCCACCTTATTACTGATAGCGCCATTTCTAAGATTCACTATATTTCATAACTTTGTTACGACACTTTACATTTATTAATTCTTATATTTTTCAAGAATATTTTCAGTTTTTCTTTCGTGTCGACAATGGTTTAACTTAACCGCTCAACTTAATTCACAAGTGAATTTTCCTCTGTTCAAAAATACTTCTTTCAGCATCAGTCAGTGAACGCGTGCCAAAATTTTAAAGTCCTTCGAGTGCATGAAATTTCGGCTGGCAGAGCACGTCTACTTTAACCCGTGCAAACATGTAAATTAGATTAGTTTGCGTTCGCGGATACATACGTTGATTGTCGACAATTTCCATGCCTACAGAATTTGCCACCTACTCGTTACGAAGCATATGAGCTATGATCTCAACAAATATATTGGTCGTGTAGTTGGAGTATGCCACACACTTTCAACGGATCAGCAAAATGAACAGAATCTATCTTAACGGAACGTGTAATATTACTGCTGAATTTCACATGTTCCTGTATAAGCATTAAATTTATCTAGTGGAAAATAGGAGAACGTGAATATTGGAAAAGAATGAGACGATGAAAATTTATCGAAGAAATTGTAAATAGAAAATTTCAAATACATTCATGTCATGAGTACGAAAGCTCATTCAACTCAAGTTATTGAATATTATAAATAATTTTAAAGGACACGTTTAACAATTAACGTTACGAAGACCTAAAATGAAAATAGTTGTTGCAAAATGTCTAACGAAATATGAAATCGAAGTTAGATATTTTTATTGCGACACCGCACAAAATTACACATTGTTTAAAGTCAAAGAATCATCTCGAAAAATTAAACAAGGATAAACGGGGAAAAGTTGAAGCAGAATGTTACAAAAAGAAACGAATTGAAAACATTTCGTGTTGTAAAATACTTTAATATATAAAAGGTACACAAAGCCAGGAAAAAAGAATAATATGAAAGAAAATATGGAAGAAAAGAACTTGAATCAGGAACGGTAGAGATAGAAATTTTTAAAAAGAAGAGTAATGCAGACACCGAGAATAAGAAACAAATAATGTGTACAATGAAAGGAAATAGACAACCACAAAGTTGTTCGTTTTAATAAATAAAGTTTCTATAAATAATAAAATATGAAGATAAAATGTTAAGAATATAAATATTTTTAGGCTGATCAACATTATAAGTTCTACTTCAGGAATATACGAAAATATTTAGTCAACATTTAGAAGACTACAATTTAAATTGTTCGAACAATTACACTTGTATGTATTATTGGATCGTAACTACTGTTTATTGCATAAATGTTGTTAAGTAGTGAATTAAACATTGTCATTGAAATAAACTATTTGAAAAAGATATCAATGAAGCATACGTAAGCATAAAATGCAACTTATCATAAAAGTGAAGAAATGTTCGTGTCGATTATAAATATAAGCAGTAAGATAATTTGTTAAAAGGAAATAAAAACCTTATTTTGTATGGGAATATTGTTTATGATTTTCCGATTTTCTCATTTATACTGTTAACGTAAGAAGTTATTATATGCTTCGCAAGTCTTTGGTGTATTTCTCGATGATAAAACTTTTATAAGACACAATGAACTTTAGGTACAAATTTACCTGTAATTAAAATAATAGTAGTTCCAGTAAATAATGGTATTTTAAAAAACTTTCTGAATTCAACTCACTACTCAAGTAAATAACACCAAGCACTTTCATAAAACTACTCACTCAATTAAATTTATTATATACGACATCAACGATATTTCTTCGCCATACTTCGTGCACTTTCGGTAAGAATTTCTCTCGACCTGTAACAGGAAAAAAAAATAAAATGTACTTCATGTTATGTGAAACCATCTTTATTATATAACTTTTGCATCAGTCTGTTCCATTATATTATCCAGCAAATGTAATAATATGTATAATACGAGATACACAATAATAACTTACATTACAATACCTCGAAAATGTTTCTTTTTCAATTTTCGCAGAGTAGAATTTACATTCAAATGCAATTGTATTATTGTGCCAGGGCAGAAAGTAGCATTATAGAAAATTAAGTATGATAAAACCGTTCAATATTGTTTTCTACTGAAATTTTTCAACCTGTATATTGGAATCGATTGATACAATTCGATCAAACTCGATTGATTATTCACGGTCAGTTTCCTAATTGTGAATATTGCCAAAAATAACTATGAGATTAATAAGATTTTTGTAAAATCAGATGAAACGTAGTAACAGAACTATAGAGTTGTTTCTATCGTAGAAATGGATTCTATGATGCGTGTAAAAATAAATCAACGACCTGGCATCGAATTTTATTATACAATTCTTCGATTGTAAGCAAATCGATTTTGAAAATACGTTGAATACACGTGCGATTAAATACTGACTTGACTGGTGCGTCTGACCATTGCTCGTTGTTTCTACTTACGCTCGTCTTTGTAAACATTGAGAGTAGCATCATACTATTAGTTTTAACTGATTCTAAGTAGCTAGAAGAATAGTAAGATCGATGGAAAACAGATAATAACAATCACCATCAATCTTGACAAAAATCGACACAAGTAGAAATAGAAGAAATGGCCAGACATATTAACCAAGTACTACTCGAAATCAAGTATAATACATGTATACTCTATTAATGTTCAACATTGGTTTTCCCAAAAATAAAATATCTTATGAAAAAGATTTATTCTACAGTTTTTTATTTATTTTTACACGAAACATTATCTTTTTTACGATTGTACAACGATTTCCACTCCTCTCTCTAGGGGTGGAACATGTAACAATTACTAAGCTAAATTAAGCAATTTCTAGCAGAATTTGTGATATGTACACGTTCGTAAATGTTTGATCAGGTTTCAGCGAGAAAGAATTTATAACCTGAATTAAACAAATCCTATTTTAGAAAATTTCTAGGTATGTTTTTGCAATGAGCTGTTTTCTGCATATAGACTCCTTTTTCTTTTGAAATTATGAGAGTGGCATAGTTTATACAGTGGCTAGCAAAAGTATCGAAGCTGGATAAAGGACTGCAGTTGAAATTAAGGATGTCTGTTGCTTAGGAAGATTGTCTACAAACAAGAAAGATAAAGTGTTGTAAGAAGTTAAATATGTTTCTAACGTTTGTTTACCCAGCTGTAGCTGTTTCTGCAAGTATCATGGCATACTCGCTTTCGTGAGGTGTTTGACAGTCATACACAGTCCATGTACCTTAGAAAGGCCACCAACTCCGAGAGGAGAGATTTTCTCCATGGAAGCATCGTATGTGTAGAAACCTTTTCTTTGTCCTCGCGTAACAATTGCTAAACTAAGCAGATTCTACCGGAATGTCTTATATCTGGACGTTGACAGATGCTTGATGAGAGACGAAGGAATTTACAAGACTGTAATACACGTATTTCTCTATTTCGTTAGATATGGCGGTATACACGAAGAACAACAACTGCAGAACTCGTAGATGGAAGAGGTTCATCCGAGAGCCTACGTTTGAGAAGAGGATGCTTCATCGCAGAAAGTGTGGGTAAGATCCTTTGTTTGCCACGATAACCCATTCTCTTGCACGTGTAAAATGGCTTAAGCGAACGGGCACATTCTTCCTCGCATTCTTCTGGAAGGACATGGCTCCAGAAACTAGCCATGGAATGGTGATGCATCGAATCCCATATTATTCGAGACGGATTTCTTGAATGATTGAAGGTGCATCCTGAGGGTGGTCCTGCTATGTCGTTAGAGCTGAGAGCAGATTTGCCCAAGAAAACTTCAAGAAAGAAGCTCTCAAGGCTCAAGAGGCAAGAGGAATGGCAAGAATCGATGATAGCCAACTCCAGATTTTCACTAAGACTGTGAACGAATTTCGAAGTATTTCCTGCCTAAACATAGCCAGAAAGGCATAATCTACTATTATTATTCCTTCGTATAAATAAATAGTGGTATTCAGTTTTTCTGCAGCAGGATAATTGCAGCCAAAAAAGGGGAAATATGTTTGTATATTTCGTCTTCCTGACTACAATTATCTTATCAGTGATAATCAGGTAGCCTCATCAGTTTGTAATTTCCATTATATATAATTTTGTTTCGTCAATTGAATTTACTGTTAGTGTGAAAATTTTTAATCTACAAACGTATCTGATTTGAAACTATTATTAGTGTAGTTACTCTTTTGGTAAATCAATTGGTTGTTACGTATAAGTTGTTTCCTAAGTTGTTTACTGGGTTATCTAGTGTAATTTTTCTGAGTATCGTTCTATTTATATACTATTATAATAGTTTATTTTACTAATTTATAATTAGAAGTGTCTTCCTGTAAGTCATTACATAGCTCTTCTTAGTTTCTTTTTATTAACTTTTGTTTGTATATGATATTTCCACGTTAACTTTTTGTCTAGGTACACTGAAACCTATACGACTTGTTAGAAATATTTCTCGTACTTGTACTACTAAAACCCATCTATCGTTCTCATTACTCTTTTTGAGATCATTTATCTCAACGTTGAAGTAGTGAGATGTATATAACATCTTTTACAAAGAAGAACCTCCTAAAAAGAGTATACTAACAGTATAGGAGTTTCTTTCCTTCATTATTAAAGTACAAACTTTCAGGGCACTGCACAACTCTACTAAACAATAAGTACACTATATCCTATAACTCAAATTATTTATACATCAACTTCTTAGGAAGTTTTAGTCTGCCTTGAATTATAATATTTGGAATTTAAAAAGGTACAGATTGTAACATATTGTTTCGAATAATTTACTCTTACTCTTATTTAACACAAAAAAAAAAGTGAAATGAAATTGTTTTATTAAAACGAATTTATAATCACGAATATACACGTCATATTGCAGTCGTTAAATATTAATAAACAGGTGTTTTCGATAGAAGTGTCTTCGAACAAAGAGTTTTCCTTGTGAAAGGAGAAGAGAAGGTGAATCCAAGCGTTCCATCGTATAAGAATGTGATCAAAGTTAATGACCTATTACGCAATACCATCGGGGAATAAAATTGCGTATAAAAACTAAGTATATGCGAACCAATATACGTTTCAATGCAGTTCGAAATTGTTCATTAATATTCTCGTGTAACCAAAGTGTTAATGAAGTTAGATTTCATTTCCCGTTAACGATTACTTGCAAATTATATATAATCGTATTTTACGAGAAAGAAAAGTAATTACATAAGAAAAAGTTTCACGTTGAATAAAGAAAAAAATTATATGCACGTGTTAGAACATGTTCATCTATGATATACAAATAAAACAATAGTCATCAAATACATAGTTACGAAATAAATATTTTAGTCGATATTACTTAAGTTTAATAAAATAAATTTGAAAATTACACGAATTAAATAAAATCACTTTGTAATATTAACTCTGTTATCGACACTTGTTTTGGAATTGTAAACGTTTGTAAAATGAAAAAAGATTCAAATTCACGTATATTGCTTATTTTTTAATTATTTTATACTTTTGTCCTCCCAGCGGAGAATTAATTAATTGTTCACCTAATTATTTAATCAAACATTTATGTTTTTATTTTAGAAGGCGAAAGTATAAAAAAAATTTCATTATGTGTAGTTTTTGAAGAAAAAATTGTATACAGTATATACAGAGTATTCTAGAACGAAACAAATAAACTTTGTCAGCATATTTGGTTGGTTATTCCGAACAAAAAGTGTTATACACAATGGATCGATTCGACATGTACCAATATATCTGTTCATATTTACACGTATCATTTTTTTTATTCATATTTAAAAACGAAGACGTATATGTATATGTATAACACTTTTTGTTCTAAATGACAAAGTACATCGGTTTCATTCTGAAACATTCTGTGTCCATACTATATATATCAATAATAAATAGCACTCAATTTTTAGCTAAAGGACCAGACTGACCTTTAAAGGAATGTGCCTACTTTAGAGCTCAAAAAATAGGATGATATTCGTGATATTTTCATAGAAAACTATCCACTGTGCCATTTTCAAAATTTATACATACATTTATTTTGTCAAGCTACAGAATTTTTTTCAATTAGAAATAATTTATTTCCTTAAAGTGATAAATAGTTTGCCAGGATATATACCCAGAAACTTGTGTCTACATTTGACATGATAACTATCGTGCTGGTAATTCAAAACAAATGGCTGTCCTGCGAACTGAAAGAAATTATAAAAATAGAAAATTGCATGAAGGAAAATTTACTTACATATGCGTCAAATTTCAAGTCAATTGGTTCGTTAGTTTACGAAATAGCGTGTCAAACAGCTTAAAAAATATCATTTCGAGATAAATAATTAAAAAATTTTACATACAAGAGTATATTATAACGTTCCTAATTTTTTCAATTTCTTCTAATCCATTCAGCAAAATGTGTTTGAAATTTCTAAAATTACGAAAATGTAAAATTAATTATCTTTATCTCGTAAATGATCAGATTCTTCAATTGGTTAATATAGTTACCCGAACAACGATAAATTCAGGTTAAAATTCTCGACCCAGTGAATTTGGCACAGCCAAGCGAACCTCAAACGATCGCTTTAAGCGACAAAAATTTTCTAACAAACTTATAAGTTATATCAGATCACTCCGGAGCCGCGTGAAGATCGAAGCACTATGACATTTCTGTCCAAGAAGAAAGTCTCAACAAAAAAGGACAAGTTACGAGAACTAAAAAGAAAGCGAGTTGGGTCAGACCGAAAGTTACAGTAGTATAAGGGTACGAGTCTCAAAGTTGTTGCTCGATTTCTTCCGAAATTTGCTACGTTCTGTATCGCTATAAATATTGCACAGAAACTGGAACGCTTTAAACATATTCCCATTCGGTCCAACCAACTTGCTTCGATTTTTAGGAGTATTGAATGAAATCAACATGAACTTTCAAATTTATTGCAAGAGTTTCTGATTTCTTTAAACCTTTGATACTTGGTAAATCCACTAATTGAAAAGTTTCGATAAAATTCGATGTTAAAGACCCATTGAATAACATTTAACGAAACTCGATTGAGGTAATTGTTTGAAGATTTCTCGAGTTCCTTGCACAGAAAACTCTATTGCTATCGTTTTACCGTTGGTAACAAAATCTTTATGGTTAAATGACACAGATAGATGTGCTTTGTGGAAAAATAGGCCCTCGATCTCTGCTATTCTTTACAAATTGAACGGTTACACGCGTATAAGTTTCAGGGCGATGAACTTAGTAACAGTTTGCCCTGCCAGATATTTCGAATGAATAACATCTATACGATTTTATGGACCCAGTTGGTTATTCAATTTATATAATGTCAGTACCTTGTAACAAAGGTTCTATTCAATCGATTAGCTACTTTTGAATGAATGGACTGGAGGCCGAAAGGGATATCATAGAGACCGCAATGTCGTACTCGCTGTAGTCGCAATAGATAAGAACTCCTGTCAAACACAATATAGTGATGGAACACAAAAGCAAGTGCACTTTTATTGGCTTTTAAGGAATTCTGCTTTCTCGACAGTACCAAAGAGAAAGCTTTCCCGTATGTACAAGACAATTTACATTCCAATTCACATAACATTGCAGTAAGAATATACATATCAGATGAATATGCAGTGAGTCTCCATACATACGCATGCACCTCATAAAAAATGTCGAATGTAGCTAAGTTCCCTCGTTCATTGGAATTTCAAGTACACAGCTATACATACTGTTTAAAACGTACGAAGTAAATATATCTTATTTTAAAACAATAATTCTTTATTTTGCAGAAATATTTTATATAGAGATTTAAATAAACTCGCCAAAGATTTCTCTCGCTTATTAAAAATAAACATCAACGTGAATTTTTTCTAGTTTTTATTAATCGAAATCTGAACCGAAATATTAATATTATTAACGCTTTCATCTTTGACAAATCATCATTAGACGCTTATTTTTCTTTTCGTACAGTTAATCTAAAACTGAAACAAGTACGTAGAATAATGTCGCGATAGAACAACAAATAAAAATATATAAAAATCACGAGCAACTAATAGACTGGTATACTTCTTAAACAGAATCTACAGTTTTATTTAAACACCTTTTACGATATCGAACAAAAGTACTTCAATTATTGCGAGTTCGCGCAAATTATTCCCAATATTATTTTCGCTAATATTAGAAAATGAAGGGTCTACAGTTAAACAGAATTTTAATTTTCACTCACGAGCAAAACGATCAAGATTAAAATTATTTCACGTAACTTCGTCTTAAGTGCAGTCATGTTTCTGTATTGTACACTATCCGCGTTAACTTAATGTTACGATATTGTACAACATATATATATATATATTCGTGTAATGATATTCTTTTGAAAGCGAAACACATTTCCGTGTCTCGCACTCCGTAATAGAAAAAGAGGAAGAGGTGCATGTCGTGACGAAGAAGGAAGAGACAAACGTATGGACAAGCTAGTCGGGAAACCTGCCACACAGGAAGATGAGGGGAGAAAATGAAAAAACGTAACAGGAAGTTATGTAGGAAATCCAGATGCCTGGATGTCGTCGCTGATAACACGGTATTATTTTACTATACAAACAGGATCGTACGTGACTACGATGTTAACTAGCCCATTTTCTTCTCGACGGTATCGAGGCTGTACTGTGACGGGCTATTAATCAATTTCGTGGCGGTAATACGATTCTGCTACCGACCAGCAAGGAACGTGGATGTACAATCTTGGCAACTTGCCAGCCGTGACTTCCTACACGGGGTGTAAACGAAAATCTGCCGCCTTTTTTTCAAGACCAATTGTTCACGTCGATACAAGATGGTTCACATCTTGTAACACGCGTTGAAAGTTATTTTTTTTTCTATCAGAAACTGTTAAATACAGCGCGTTTGTTTTGCGGTTTCGCGAAGTTCTCGAGTGTCTTTTGCACATCGCAACTGGACATCACAAGGGACCAGGGAAATATCACTCTTCGTCTTTTTAAATGAAACGGTACGCAAATCTTTGCATTTCTGAGTTCTTCGTTTAAAAATAAATAACATTTATTCGAAACGTGTTTTCCTACCACACGTCAAAGAATACTTGGGAAGAGATTAATTAGAACACTTTTTATGGTTGAGTTTTAAGTCACTGTGTGCTCGAAAGGCTATCCATCGTTTCTAAATATTTATTTATTCTTTTCTACATATTCGGGAGAATTTTTAACGACAATTGTGGATCGACAGAGGCACAAGTAGTGGAGATTCTTTTTTTCATATTGTCTCTTGGTGTAAGAGCTACAAGGAGTATTTTATTTTTAAGCTGTTACACCATTATGAGAGGTTGATACATTTTTTTAAACTTTTTTCTCAAGTAGAAATTCTCCAGAGTATTTTCCACCTAGTTGTACGTGGAATTTTGAAAGAATAATGGAAATGTGAATTTTTTTCAGGAGGTATATCCGACAATAGAGCTACTACGAGCACTATAAATGTGATTATGTTGGATTTATAATCGGTTGAGTGAAAATGACTTTGCAGACAAGTCTACGTACGATGCAGAAATATCTAATTAGAGGTAAACAATATTACGTGAATTTTCAGAAATATCTAAACTAAATCATTAATTGTGTTTTTTGTTAAACTACATATATTTTTTCGTTCGGTTCACAGCAAAATGTCATAGATTATTCAAATTTTTTCCGATTATGTAGAAATACAATATCTATGGACACCGAGCTGTTTTTTAATTAAACAGAATATCTAAATTGAAAAGTTTATTTTGTATGTCGCAATATTGTTTCACAATTTGTTAACTGAATATTTATCGTGACATGTTATCATTTCTTCTTGAAATTTGATAACTCACAGGGTTTCGCGTTACAGAACAACGTCTTTTGTGTGCAAGATTTAATCGCTTATTTAGTGAAATAATTCTAGAATAATAACTCGAATGCATTAATTTCAGAATAATTATATTACGCGAATACTGTCATTGATAATAACCGGGTTTAAGAACGAAATTACTTTCCGATAGCCTTAATGACACTTATATACGTATATCATGTAATGGGCTGTAGAACACTTTACTCCGTTATCTATATATTGATTATTGTAACGTTGACGAAGCACACGGTTTTAATTGTAATTACAGTTCTGAAACAAACCCTTTAATGTGTTTCAGAATTACAAAAAGTACATACTATAAGAAATTGTTTATCGATATAGTAACGTTCCTTGAAGCACGTTCTCCTTTTGTTTTTATAGAGGATAATCTAAAAAGGGGGTCGAAGAATTTAAAAGCATTCAATAGCCACAAAAAGATAGATAAATGTCCACGGATCACCCTTGACCAAGATGCAAATCATTAGCTTTACATATCTGTGAAAGCCAATTTTATACAATTTAATTTATTCAACTAAAAGGTAGCAACTAAGAGACTTACAAGGGTCAATACTAAATTTCTGTGCAAGAAATCTACATAAACCAGGAATTTTTCAAAATGCACGCAACAATTTTTTTCTTTTTTCATAAATACTAAAATGAATGACTTGGAATAAACTCTTATTTCCGTTAGAATTTATTTGTGAATCTGTATGAATTGGAAATATTTTGCCTATTTTTGTAAATATTCTCCTACTTTCTTCGATTAGTAGATTTTTGAATATTAAAGGATTAATAATGCTTGGAAATGTTAGTATATGTTAGTGAAAGATATTTATACATTTATGTATTATTATTTAAAATTTATTTTTGTAAACATCACAAATAAAATAATTAATATTTTTTTGCTTCCTTAGACATACTAGTAATACAATCAGTGACTTTTTCATCCGTCAATGACTTCTGTATATTATCATGAAACATTGGTGCAATACTAATAGAAAAGTCGAGCTTAAAGCTTCGATGCAAATATATAACAGACTACTTGTATGATAAAGAGAAGCGCGAATAATGAAAAACATTGTATCTTGACGAAAAGCCCAAAGGATTTAAAATCTCCGCCAAAGAAGAATCAATTTAGTAGGCAAAGACCTTACTAACTACGCTACGCTCTCACAAGAAGACCCCATAGCTGTCTCTTGAGAATTTTTATGAAGTTTCAAGAGCTGAATCTAGAGGTCGAACGATGCCATTCTAGAATTGTTCACGACAATGCATATTTTTATAAACCATTAAGATTTGAAGCATAAAGATTTTTACGTTCGACTGTTTTACAGAAAAGATGCGAGCAGCAAAAACGTAACACCTTTCTACAATGTACATACAGGATAAATAAATTTTATATAGGATAATATAGGATATAGGATATAGGTACATATAGGATAAATAATTTTATACATTGAATTCATTCGTCGCTCGTATTCTTTTGTATTAAAAATCTATACTTTTAACATAATTTATTCAAAGATGAATTTTAATTTCTGTCGAGTAAACAATTAGTTCTATTTTTATTTGAACGAATTTTTATTGCGTTTAGTAAGCTTTGCCTGCAGAAACGATTAATCTTAAAATTTGCAACGAGAAAATATAATATACAATAATTTTTACCAAGAATTAAGCAGTTGTAGACTATTACATCATTTGTTATGTACCATACTGCCAGCTTTGGGTATGTCTAACATTGATCTTACCACGGAAACACACAAATTTTACACTCAGAAATGCGGTATCAAGTGTAATACAAATTGCTAAGTAAAACTAACATTTCTAACACTATGACAAGATAAAGTCCTTCGGTAGTATCATACTACTGGTCTAAATACGTCCATTTGGAACGAAGTCCCGAACAAAAATATGTAAAAAAATCTTTATAGAGTCTAGTACTCGAGGAGCTTGAATGGCATGTTGCCAAATAATCGTGGGTTGTAATACCATGTTGTTACTACTTTGGATTGTTGCCCTGGTTTACTAATGAAATTTTCAAGATCGTACAAGAAAATTTAATACCGTCTAACAATGGTATAGTAAGTTTGATTAAAATGATCAACTTTGAATAAGATGAACATATAACATTTAACAATTATTAAATTACTTTTTCAGTGATGTATGTATACTATTTTTGAAAACCTATACATGAATAGAAAAATGTTTAAAAAACAAAATTTTCTACAAACTTATGAAATAAATTATATAAAGAATGATTTGCGTTAATTTCGATATCTCTCAAAATATTAAACACTTTAAAATATTTTCTTAATGATTTGTTTTGTAATTTGCGAAACCAAAATGTTCAAAATTAAACTTAACAAAGCAATGTATCAAATTCTTTTTTCTTTACTCTGTTTGTATTAATTGTCAAACAGTGTCTTGTTATGATTATCTTTATCGACCAATCCGGAATATCGACGAATAAAAGAGTAACCTAAATTCTTGAGTTATCTCTGCACGGAATAAAATTTCCATTGAATTTACAGACACTCAGAGGAGAGTACAGTTTGTATAAAATATTTCGTTTAAATAATTACGAATCTATAGAAAGACAAATCCTTTTATGTTGTAGCAGCAATTAAAAACGAATAAAATTATTTAACTAACTACAAATCAATACATATATTTTAATCTCGGCAGTCGAAAATAATATTTTATAATATAAATTATAAGTGATTTATAATAATCTATAATATATAATGATATAATATATGAAAGATTTGATGAACTACTCTCTGTTGAAGGAATATTAAATAAATAACCAACAAGAGGAAATAATTTTTCCTTTCAGTTTATATTTCCCTCTTTTACATTAAGTAACAAGTTATATTAATACTAAATCAGTTTAAAAGTTTGGGTTATTATAATATTGCAATTATATATTATTGTAACAATTATTTTTCATACAGCCTAGACGTAGAATTTGATTTGATTTGTTAGAAGTATTTTATTGCCTACAAGTTTTAAACCACAATACATTAACTCTTTTCCTAAATAGAACTTATTTATTGGTTTTTGTCAAACTATTCACAACATTGAAGTTTGGACGCCATAAACTACAGTGGTTGTAATTAACATTCTTCGCGAACATTACGCGCTTTGAAACTGAAATTGGTGTACGTAATTTGTTAAACATTAAATATACGAAGTGCCCCACATAGAGTGTAACCAAGAAGTAGGTGATTTTTTGTGCATAAATTTAATTGAGACAAAACATACGCGCAAAATAATTACAAATATTTTAATTATCTAGACAAATATTTACTTGAAGTTTTTCGATTTATATCCAACTATGATATTGAACATATAAATGTTAACAGGTACATTTTATTAATATCACTGACTATTTATTTCGTAACTTCTTTTGATGCCTGAATATTATTCTGGTCCATTTTTTTGTACGAAATACACATGTAAGATTCAACTGCATGAATTTTGTTTTAGTTTTCAAAAGCTACATACTAAATATCAGAAGAGAACATCATGAGAGTACCCTGTAAAAATTCTAACACAAAATGTACAGAAATTTTTACCTTTCGACCTACAACAAAATGAAGTTTCGTAATCAGGAAATATTTTGAAATAAGTTACTTACGAAAAAGCACGATTTGATATCACCTAACCAGATTTCAATGAAACAATATATACAAATTTTATATTCTCATTTGAAGATCTTACTAGCTTTTAGCAAAATTAATACATGAATAATAACGATTACCTTTTATAGATTTTTAGTTTTTTTTATATACATACAATATCGCTCAGAAATTTCTGGACATTTTATCGAAATGCTATCAATCTTCGAACTGCTGTCATTTCATGAAAAAATGTCATATGATAATCTTCATGGAGTTTTTTTAAAGGTTAAACCATCGATTTTGTGCTCCAAAATTGAAGTTTCTCGAAAATAAAAAGCATACCAGAAAGCAATTGAGAAAGTGAAGATGGTTTTCTCATCAAAATTGAAACGTTTGAAACTAATTTCAACTGTTTACAAAAATTTATACGTATCTAAAATTACCGCAAATTTGAAGATTAAAGCCTTCCTTTTACAACGACCCCTGAAAGTTGTTATGTATATAATTACATAACACATACAATACATGTGAAACATACAATAACAACACGGTAAGTGGTAAATTTCCAAATTAATAATTTTTCACTTAAAATATCACTTAAACCATAATAACGTTACTATTAAATTAACTTCTCTCTACCATAATAAATAAGAAAAAATTAAACGAAACAGTGTTCACTGCTTGACAAATTCTTTTCTTTGGAATATATTGTAACGTATTCGTCTCTATTAATTTTTCTTGAATTCACGATCAGACATATTATGCAACGGGGTTGTAGAAAATAAAAAAGAAACCCGGTATTACCACTGTGGTATGAACATACAACACCTGACACTTCTTAAACCGAGCACAAAATTAGGAAAATACAAGCGTTTACGCGAATTTGTCCGTAGCTAAGTCGCCGAAGAAATGTAGCTGTCAGTGCGTTAAAAACGGCCGGAGGTTAATGCTGCGGAAATCGATAACGGGAACACGTGTACCACGAGATTACAAAGGTGGGGGTAAAAAGAGAACAAACCGCAAAATTACAACGTTACAGCTTGTGCGACGCTTCGACTGCAACAATGAATCGACTGCAACAGTTGCCACAATCTTTCAAACACTTTGAAACGCTTTGAAACACTTTGAAACGGAGAAGTCTTAAATTATTGATATAATGGAATGTGAAATTAAAAATAGCCCCCTTGAGACTCCGCAGACATAAAATCCTGCGACAGGAAAGCAAAATATATATGGAAAAGGACGAAGTTAATCCTGATATGGAGCAAAATCGATAAGGGGTCAGGCTTAATATAGGGGCTTTAATAAAAAATTGGAATAAAACCATTTAAATTTTGTAAAAAAAAAAAAAAACGAACAAGAAAGAAATTTAATGAACAAATGAAAGATCAAAATATTGACAAAAATAAGAAACAATTTTGTTTTATTCTCAATGGTCATTTCAAAACAACTGCGAGTTATTTATATATAATTTGGTTCTTCGTAAATTTATCTTTTTTTTTTTTAATTATTATGATAATCTATACTATTATATTTTAAATTAAAATATGTACGATACAATCTTTAATGTACAAAAAATTTGTTGCTAACTTCATACGACCGGCGTCAGAGTATCTTTTAATAAATTCAAACATTAATACGGATGTGCATATTTTGCTTAAACTGTGCCCAGCAACGTTAGAAACGACATGATTTTTAAAATTTAGTTTTCTTTTTCTTATTATAAACCGTGTTATTCTCGTGGGAAGATGACCTTCACAATCAGGTTTAAGAAGATTTAGGGTAAGCTGGATCGGCAACCTCTTCTTCCCTTACGTGACCTCCCTTTTGTAAAAATGGATAAAATCTGCGATTAAAATTTTAAATACGTTTCCCAATACAATGGAAGATATATATTGAAAATACTCGGTCCTCTAAGAAATATACACGATATCACAAAACTGATCCTGTGAAAATTTTCAACCTTTTACTATCGCGAAATTTTCTAATATTTTCTATCCTTCTAGAATAGAATGTTTATATTGAAAGACACAACTGTCCCATGTATTTTTATTATCACAAATATTTTCTCTACTTTCGTTATTTCAAAGAATCTTTTCTATGAAAGCTGCGTCATTTCACGAGAGAGACTGTATGATGGAAATATTTTCATTTTAGGTGGATGCATCAAGGGGAAAGGAAAGGGAAACAGGTTTGTTATACAGTATGTTATATATTGTATTGTATTTTTTATCCGTATCTTAAAGCGTTTCTTAAAATAAGTTCAAGGATTTGAGCATAATTGTGTCCGAAGTATAATGATAAGAATAGTAATACGTTTTTATGCGTGATTTTATATGAGAAAACTGTATAAAAACAAAGGAAAACATAAAGTAGAAAAAGAAAAGAACCAATATAAATATAAAAATAAGTAAAATAGATACACGTTACAGTATAGCCATGTTCGTGTCTGTGACAGATTAAACCGATAAAGGGTTAAGAGAATATTCTGGTCTAAATGATCAATTTCGAGGTGACTTTTGCGAATTAAGAGAAAATTGTTTAATATACAAACAATTACGACTTTGTACAAATATTAATGTTCACGTACTGGATAATTGTATACAAAATTTCATTTTACAATCTATATGAATATATATAGCCATTGTTTGAACCAAAATTAATAAGATAGGATAACGTTCAACAAAATGATGGTCGTTGAAATGATAAAATTCGATTAATAGAATTAATTTTACAAAAAATTGTGCAGATATTGACGTAATCGAGAAATGCGAAATGCTACTTTATATGCATGCAAAAGTGTGGATTAACCCAATAGTTTCTGAGACAACAGTGTTGCTATTTCGAAAAACGTCATTTAAAAAAAAAATACGATTGCTTTGTGCAGTTACAAAGCAGTTAACGGTCGATGTATGCCATTTACTCTTAATCCACTATATCCAATACACGGGCTCTTGCTTCACTGAAATAAATGTCTTTTTGTAACGTTTGCGAACAAGTGCAGTGATAACCGAAAAACAAAAAACAAAAAAGAAATTAAGAATAAACTTTTGAACCTCTATTACTCGCTTTAACTATTTTATAAATTTCACCGTAATACTTCAGGAACACACTTGTTAAACTTCAAGACAATATAATACTCCAAAAATCGATATTTTACACCTTCTAAACCAGAATAACCACTTAAAGCTGCGGGATCAACGTACCAAATTATATTACAAAGGGGATTTATAGTTAATACTGCGCTCATAAATGAAATCGTACGTTCAAAAGTATTGTTATACCAATTATAAAATCTGTAAAGTGTGATGTAGCCGCAATACATTATTTATTGTTCGTCATTTTCGGCCATGTATTCGTGATCTTCAAAACAAATCTGAAAAACGTTACACAATAAATGACGTGTTACGATTGCACCATACTTCGTAGATTTTAATTCTGCCTTATTCCCAACAATTCGAGTAATTTCTTTACCTTTGTTGATGCAAATATTTTTTCGATTACAGACCTCCCATATTTTCTACTTAAATTACAGTACCGTGAGCGCGTCCATAGTTTCCATTTAGATGTTCCGGTTCTCTAATTTGTCGCTACCTATTTCCCCCGGTTGCATTGTGATTGAACTTGCGCGTAACAAATAACTCTTTTTAATTACTTACGAAACGCCGAGAGTGAAATTCTTGGTCCGTTTAAAACGAGTTTACGTTCATTCTACGTATATTTCTGTAAGACCTGGATTCTTTGATAATGGAGAAGGTGACCCAGAAAACACGACACTCACACAAGATATGTATCTTGCACATGCACTAACTCGGTATTGTGCTCGCACGAATGCAACGTACTATGAGGAAAGCAATTGCATCGTGTATACGGTGCATTCATCCCACGCGTATGTAACGGCCCGCCCAAAGAGACACCGATTCTCACTTTGCAATGTTACTCTCAATACTTAGGAACGTGTTGCCTCGATTTAGTATGTACAATACTTCAACGTGTGAAATGGCGTTTGAACTTGAAACGATTTGTCTCGCGTTGTATTCGAAAGAATGAGGCGATTAACACTTTCTCCGTGTTAAATTGTCTTTGAAAATTGACTCGGGATAAAAGCCACGCTGACAAGGGAATTCGTAGGTACCCAACCTGGCTTAAATAGAGAAGTAGGTGCTTTCCTCTGATTTTAACGTGCTCTTGCGGACTAGTTAACTATAAATCCCTCTTGGGACGCGTTGACGATTAAATGTAGATATTCCATAATTTTAGAGATGCAAGTAGTTGAAGTTTTACGTACCTTGGGATACACGAAGTGTGTATTAATCTATCATTGAAATCCCACTGGCAGAAATGTGAAACGAGTTCTAATTATTCGTTGAACTTTATCCTATCAGATCCAAAAATCCATGAAAATCCGTGTTAAAAATAGAAACGTAACATGTTCTTGTGCAACATTAAATAACGATATATAGAAAACTATAACTAAAGGTATTTCTTTGCTCGCAAGAGAGAAATAATACGTTTGCTAATCAAAAAAAAATATATAATACACGTTACATCGTACATAACTTTAATTTACAATTATCCAGTGTCTACATTTAATATTTTATATTCTGCAACTCGAACGTGTTTTCTATCATCCTGCAAACGCACGTTATATTTTGAAGGGAGACAGGTTGTTTAATTTCCTTGTGAGAGCGTGCTACAGCAATAAATTATTGATATTTCAAACAAAAGTTTGTAGGTTCTCTGACAAATTTTTTTGACAAATGGTGTGAAGAATACTCACATATGTGCATATACTCTTGTCATATAAATAAGAACGTTCGTTAATCGTGAAGTTTTAATATTATGTATATTCTGTAAAATAATTATCTAATTTTAGATATTAAATTCATTCGGATCAAATTATTAACTACGACGTGATATAGTTATGTAGCGATACTTCGCGTGTTTGAATATACGATGAAAGCTATTATTATTTTAATTCGTTATTATTTTAAGCGAGTTCAAATATTATTTTCACACCCATTAGCAAGTTCCGTCAGTTTGAGAAACTCTGTTCAAACGTGGTCGATTGAACGAAACGTGTGTCTACCAGGACAACGACGAAAAAAGAAGCTGCGAACAGTCAGTATATTATACACTCTGACGAGCTCAGTGTTCGATGATCACGTCGAAAGGAAGTGAAAAAGATTTCCTTTGTTGCAACTATCAGCCAATCCAACTAGCTTCTCACAGAAACAGATGTTCTTGATATAACCTACACCAAGATAAACAATCGGGAACTTCTCCTCGTCGTGATTCGATATGCTGGCGTATTTCCTACGCTTATTGTTCTGCGCATCGTAAATTTCGATTGAATAGACTGATCAATAGGTCGGCTCGCATTTAAAACGATTTATAAACCTTTAGTCCTCTTGTTGCACTCAACATATCATTGTCAACGTGTGTCGATGTATTCCCTTGTCCGAGGTCCCATGTCGCTTTATAGGAAAATTATGCAACTGTATTCAGAAAATGTGCTTGCACAGATAAGCTGGAAAAATATGTCGACGTATTATTTCACGGGCTGCTTGTGCTCTACGCCTCCGAGCAAGTAATAGAGAGAAATTAATTAACATCGACGTTTTTCCGATGCGAGGGTTACGACGGACCTTTAAACTTCAATGATTAAAGTTTTATGGTTCCTGTTTTATGGAAAGTGACTCGAGGGTGTTTCCTAATGTCTCGAGTCTCGAGCGAATAAGTGGACAATATTTGAAACTTTTTTGAAGGAAGAAAAGTACCGCGATGTACTAAAGTGAAACTTTTCCTGCTAATTAGTATACTCGCGGAAACATTAAACATGAACTTTCGTCGTCTAATTTACTCAAACAATAAACGAGTCATTAATAATAGCCCGGTGCTACACCGAAAATATAAAATAACTTTTCATTTTACTTATAGATGCTGCATTGAACAGAACCCACGTATAAAGTAGAAAACATTTTTATTTAATAAATACTAAATTGGCTACTCAGTATGAATTCTTTTTTAGGCAAACATCGTTCTGTCAAGTATTAAAAAATGATAATGTGTCTCACTTTTTTTACAATATGGTAAGACTACGTATACGTATACGTATTATTAAACATTATTAAATTCCATTAAACGCTCTTACAAATCTCATTCGTGACAAAGAACTACAATCCAAGCAAGTAACGACATGGTGTCACAGCCCACGATTATTCGTCAGCACGCCATTCAAGCTTTCTTAGTATTAGAAGAATCTAGTAAAATTTTCTTACATATTTTTATTCGTGTCTTCGTTCCAAATGAACAAATTTATCTCATCGCAATGTTGGGAATTCTTAATATCAATTACCAATTTGTATCGTATTTAATATCACTATTCTCGTTGTAAACTTTGTTAGATTCAAAACTTGCACGATCTACAGCTCAGGATTGAACTGTGTTAATTAACGTTTCGATCATAACTTTGCTTCTTTCTTGCACTGATTTTTTATTTAAGAATAAACTTGATAAACGACGATACAAATCAAAGTTACTTCTGATACGAAAACCATCCTACTGACACATAATATAAAAATTAACTGTTTCAATATTTGTTTCAAATAAAACTGATTCTTTTACTATTTACCTTAAATTTCTGGCGCCACTTTCCGTTAGATGAATAGAATTACAGCGAAGTTAAAAAAATTCTACGTTGTAGGGTTAATTGGTCGAGGACTTGCGTTCGGTTAAAGCAAAGTGACTGCCCTCGACTAATGGGCACCCTCAGTTAGAGGATCGATCCTCTGGGTGCCGCTCACGGAAATTCCATATGTGTCTGTGCTGGTCTTGCAAGTTGTAAACCCATAAAGCGCCAGGATCTCGAAAACACGTGGATGAAATGAACAAATTGCCGTGTAATTAGTAACTTTCGTGGTACTGAACCATAAAGGAAGAAATTTGTATTTTTGAGCAATGAAAAGCTACATTCGCTGAATTTATAAATTTATTCTTGCGCAGCTACAAAGTATTGGCAACGTATAAATGATAGAACACGATGATATCGTACATTTTCTAATAACGATAGTACGTCACGAAGAATTTGTAATACTGATACATAGGTTGAAATTCCAACGCTAACGTTGAAGAGGACGGTAATCACAAATCCTTCGTACGTTCTAATTAAACATATTATCGAGTACCTTAATATGTTTTTTGAAGGATGCTTAAAATTTTGTAAACCAATTTAACAGGGGCAACATTCTTACCAAGAAAATAATTAACTTTAATCACTGTTGCGTGTGGTGCACACCTGTGATTTTAGGTTTAATTACACGGGATTTTATGATAATGATGCATCATGCACAGAACCAGCAGAGCACTGGATTCTGATATCATTAGACAATAATTCCCGATTCCGAAGTGAACGTCACGTATCAAAATGAGCGAGATAGTGCAACAGCGAGCGAGTCTCGCATTACATACGCTCGGTAACCGAAACTTCAAATCAATGATACTAATACAAAATACGAAGTATTACATTTTCCGTTATATCTTTTTGAAAATATAATCAATCGATTAATCAAATTTTCCGAAAAATCAGCCTTTCTGGTCTTTCTACTTCACAGTCTTTTTACTTTCAGAAAACGTAATATAAAATAATATCCATTTTACCCATAAACTTGAGAAAATTGAGTACCGTAAACATTTATTCGAATAAATAATTTATTCAATTCTTTCGAATAAATCTTCATTTAAATGTTCCTTTGAATAGAAACTAATTTTTGATAATACCTCTGGGAATATCTAAATGCTTATAGGTCATTTTTGACAATAAAAGATGTCAAAATTTATGTCATCAGGCAGTAACTTATTTTTGTATCATATAGAATGTAATTCATTTTAATCGGTTCCAGAAATATTGTCGAAATTATTAGCAACGTCATAAAACGTTTTAAATGAAACTCAGAAGATTTAAGATGACTCCTCTATAGATGCAAATGTTTTTTTTTATTCTTCTGCAATGAACTGCAATAATCAAGGTTATGCAAAATCATTTTGCCAAGTGAAGCTGGTTGTACAGTACTCGTTGCTGTTTCTGGTCTCTTTTGCGATACCTTTCAATATGCTCTTAAACCCTGACACCACTTATATTACTTTCAGTCGTCCGATAATTTAATTCGCTGATGTAAAACTATCCTCTTGAGGTTATCAATGAATATAAAACGCTATGGCACAACCTTTCTATCTCTGATCGGTAATTTATTGGTAAAAAAATAAATATTAAAAGAGGGTAATTTTTTATTCATTCTTGCATTGTAAATTCAAATACATTGGGAAAAACGGTACGTTAAAATCGTCTGCAAAATATCGTCAAATACGATATACGAGCCCTGAACTTCAACGCAGGTCGTACTACGAGTACAAACCGCCAACCGCAGGATTCTCGAAACGTCAGACGCATTCACTTCCTTGAATTTTCCATTTCCAATTTTTTCACAATCGACCTTCCACCCCCAATGATTTCTTATTAACAACAAACTCTCACTCCGTACTCCGAGTTTAAAATTAATTACCCTCTAACTTTCGAACCGTTATGGTTACAATTTTGAAAGTTCAGACCAACTTGTACGTATCACCAAACATTGATTGCCACAGTTTTTGAATAAACTACAGTATTACGGTAACGAGCTTTCCTTGTGAACGCATCTCAATTTTCAATATGGTTCTATTACATTAATTTGTAATAGAGACTGCATTCGCAGTTACACTACAGTGTCGGATAACCCTGTAACTTGTTATTCGAAATGAAGTTTAATTTCAGGTATTCTAGGCCACAAATATAAAATTTTTGTTATCCTAAAAAAGAACGAAACAGAGCTTTACAATGTATTAGACAATTTTATACAATTTTCAGTTCTAAATATGCGTAACACTATATTCTTTTAAAATATTGAATGTTAATTTAAATGTAACGACTCGTAACTACTTTTTTACGTTTATATAAATATTTCCGTACAGTTTGTATCTTTTAATATCTTATGCCTACTTGGAATTTAAATTTGTATCAAATTGTATAATATTATACATCCATTGTATTTTAGAATAACAAAATTTTCTTCTTGCGCCGAATATGATTTTGAACTAAACAGATCGAAACGTTTATGAATAAAAAATGAACCATATGCTTGGAAGGATACCTTTCTTTTCGTATTTATTTTTCACAAAGTAACAATTCCTATGATTACTATTGATGAAAACTTTCAATACCCTCGATAGCGATACGTGACGAAAATAGAAACAATGCTCCTCCCTTACTGGGTAGTGGCAGACTTATATAAATGTAATATTATTCTTGGATATAAATTGTCATGTTGCAGATTGAAACGATTAGGATTATCATTAACTTGCCTGCCTTTTAAAAAGCAATGTAGTTTCTTTAGATAATTTCTTGAAAGAAAAGAAACTTATTAAAATGTTCTGAACCAGAAAATAACTTTATGAAACAATTTTTCTACGTTATTGTGATCCCTTTTTTTCTCAATTGGCTACTCGCGTGGTGAAGAAAAATCGTCCCCTCCTGTGACATTTCCTGACAACAGAAATTTATTGGAACGTTTGGGAAATATAAGCCGAAGACAGACGGTTGGAGGACAGCTGCCGGAAAACGAATAACGGGAACACATTCTCTACTTTTCTTCTTTTTGCGTATAAATCATCACAAATTGTGCGCCGGTTCGGAACAAATTACATTTCTTTGTTTAGTTACTACAGGTATAATCTTCGAAACTGCACTGATTGTCAATCAGCATGGAATTTTTTTGAATTTTTGCACAATATTTCTATTTTCAAGCTATATCGTAATATAATAGAATATCGTATCAATTTTAAATGAAAGAATTATATTTGTTTCGTTTCTAATATTGGGACGTTATACAAGTTAAGATACTCAATATCGGTAATCTGAATAACTGCAGATGAGTTATGAGGAAAATTAGAATTGGAAGTAAAAAAACAATTTTTAATCATCGTAAGAGTAAACTAGACAAAGTTGTTTAATAAATGACTGAAATTTCCGCTCACGCTGAGAGCTTCAAGTATAGTTCAAAAAAATTTGTATTTTATGTATTTAACTAAAATATAAACAGATAATATATTTCAGAATTTACTTATAAGAAAAAGAAAAAATTTGTATGCTTTGTATTCTTAATTTTATTGGTGTATTTTAAATTAACCGACCAAATAAGACAAGTTAATTTTAACTAATTAATTTCCTTTTATTTTATTACTTTGACTTTTTTAATCTTTTAACTTCTTATACCTCTTCTAACGAATGGCAAAAAAATAAGATAATTATGTTTCAAAGTTAATGAAAGAACAATATCAGTATCGTTCATTTATGAATTACTTAGTACTAGAGAATCTCATCAATCATACCTTTCAAATTAAAAATATGATGTACCATGTCACAGAGAACCTCATCAACTAATTATAGTCTGAAGCAGTAAATCTTTATCTGTTAGGTTTCAATTTCTTTCAGTTTTTCTTTTCATATAACTTTTTGTTACTTTCCTCATTCTATTACTGTAATTATTGTATATCTTTCGAGTTTCACGTTGAAATCAATTAATCATTTTATTACACATTTAAATAGTTCGTTCTTAAAACCAGCAAGAAAGGAACATTTTACTTCATTTAGCGTAAAAAATGGAAAATAATAACACACAATCCAACATATATATCTAGTATACGCATTTCTTTTTAACTTGAACTAGAACTTAACAAATTTACTCTTCATTTACGCAAAGTTTCGAATGTTTGTAATATCAATATTATTGCAGTTACCTTAGAAGGTAGAAAATATAAAAAAAACTTTGCGATTCTAAATAATTTCTCTTATGTTCTTTTCCTTTCGCATAATTTTACAAGAATTTGATTGCCAGTTGCGAATAGGATCCTGTCCCGAGAAAAACGAGGAAATGTACATAAACGGATAGTTTCTATGCGAAAGAGGACATTGCATTTTGTGCAAGCTGTTATAAGCAGGCTGCAGCTACTGCGTTGTACTGCAATTGTGATCGCCGGGAAACATGTAACATTCACGTTGTATTCTGCGTATTACGGCATACATGCAACTTAGTATTATTATTATGTCTCCATTTTTAATAGAAAGAATGGTGGTAATTTAGTTCCTGCTTCTGCACAATTGCAACCAATCAGATTCTAGATTTCTTCAAGCACAAAGGATTACGTTTCTAATTCTGGAAAAAATAAAATCATCACATCTATATGATACATTATATATATATATGTGATGATTTTTATTAATAAAAATTCCTCTCGTTGTTATGTCGATTATTTGATTCTAGAATTTAAGTTTTTAATTAAGGATATCAAGAACTAATAGAAGAAAATTTCCAGTTAAAATACAATGTATCGAGTCACATATTATGCAAATCATGAATAGGTTCAGTAAGTATTATATATGGGCACATAGCTGTTTAGTAAATGATAATACAACCGAGAAGGAGATGATTCCTTCTAAAAAGAATTAATATAAAATATAGAATAAATATTTATAATCGTTTTCGTACTTTTTAAAAAACATACATAACTTCGAGTACGAAATTGTAGTATTATAAAGTTAAGTAAATATAAATAAGTTTAATAGAATGTTAGGTGACCTTGAAATGCACTTATTTTAGAAGGTAACTATACCACGACTGAATGTGATTGTAAAGTACACACAATGATATCCAGTGTTATTATCTTTACAATTTTTTCCCCTCTTCAAGAATAAAATTCACTGCAAGAGCACAAGATAAATTTAATTTTATGTAAAATTCATGAAAGCTTCGGGGGCAGTGTAATATCGGGCAAACCACGAATACATATTCAAATACCTATGTGACAGTCGCTACGAATATAAATAGCGAATAGAACATTTTTTACGAAACCGTGTAAAGTTCGAGTGAAAAGTGCGCACTCGTGGATTGTTCACTTCACGAATTTAAATCGAAGTGTAACAACACGTATGCCTGTATTTGTACGAAAACATTTCGAAATTAAACGCACCACGCTATTCTTAAACGAATAACATCCTGTTTCGCTCGTTGTGTAATAATCCACACGTGAAGTCATTATTAGTGCGTGGAGAGTATCGAAACGATAACAAGGCAACAAATACACCCTCCGGGAGACATTAAAATTAATAAAAAGTTTCATTTTTTTAAAACCTTAAAACTCGACAATTCGTTAAACTGCATCATTAAAAATGTCTCGTTTCAAATCGTGCAGATTTTTTCTGTACAAAACAATCTCTCGCAAATATGTAAAAGAAATCTACGAAATCAGAAAGATTGCCTTTTCACGTTCGTTACAGGGATTTTAAATTTGGTATTCTACTTATCAGCATGTTCATTTTTTAATAGAATAATGAAACCATTTGCATTTTATATATTTCTTTGTTCCTTGCCATCTGATTATACTTGTAACAAAAGAGACTGATGTGCGTTAAAAAAAAGAAATAATGGTCACTATGTCTACGTGCCAGCATGAGGGAGTTAACTCTTAAGTAGGTAGGTGCGCTCATATTTCCAACATAAGTAGTCATATGGCGATCTGCCAAATTCACGATTTGAATTTTTTGTTTAACTATGAGAAAATACTTCTCTTTCTTTTTCTTAATTTAATTTAATTCAAAATCGGTTCAAATATCGTTGATCAGTTTCCAGTAAATAAATATTGTAGAACAAATATGAGAAGTAACTATTCCCTCCTTATTGATATGTAAGAGTAAATAAAGATTGCAAAGACGTGGAATATGATTTATTTTCGTTCTCTTCATTGATGCTCTCTTCAGATGGAAAATTAACTAAAATATGTATATCCCTCCTCCTTAGGATGATATTCCTGAAATATATATATGCTTTTCTTTATTTTATAATTTTATCGATATGCATATTCATAATTTGTATAATACATACTTTTATTTATATCGCATCCAATTCAGTTATACCTATGTAATTATATTACAAATCCTCTTAACTAATTTGTATACCCTGACGAGGGTAAAAGAGCCTGAATCGTTGACTAAATAAACCATATTCTCTATACGTATCTTCATAATTTTGATTTGCTCTCACCATCTCAACATGAAAGGAATAGTTATTTCCCCTATATATTTCATATTTGTTTCATTTAATTAAAGAATAACCAATCTGGTTATACACCAGACCTTTTTAAACTATGGTTTGTAAAAATTCTACGAGATCGCAGAAAATGTTGAAAAACATAAAATGTGTTTTCTTATTCGTTTGAAATACCAGAATATTTTCCCCTATAAAACATGTACTTATATAGTAATTATTACTGTCAATTAGAATACTTTGTCCATTAAGATCTTTGAAATGATCATTGTGCTGACCGATCTTGTAATACCTATAGATTTTATAAAACTGGTGAAAAGAGATCTCGAGTGAAAAAAGTTTAAGAATCGTTATACTAGATCCCTACTTGTTCGCTCGAGGGCTAAATAAAAAATAGAGAGAAATGTAAAAAACTTGTTCAAAGTTGCAAAATTTTACAGAATAATAACGAAATATCCGTTATAAATTCCTACGAAGCATTCGCTATTCAGTTTCTTAAACATTGGGAACCTTTGAAAAAAGAATCTGCAAAGTACTTACGGAAAGGTATTCCGACTCCAAAGATCTGAATATGAAATAGAAATGTTACGAAGGAACAGGAGAATCCACTTTTTCAATATCGTGAGAAATTGAAAGAGTAATATTCACATTCATATCGAGTTCATTAGGTAAGAATATCTTCCACGGGTAAGTCGGAAATAGCGAATGATGTGTCACGATTGCCATTAATAATTTCCGTCTCGGTCTCTGAAATTTCTAGCATCTCCGATATCACGGGTCGCTGGTTTATATAGATGCAGAAAATCGCATCGTTTCTGATGCTGTTCCGTCTAACTCTACTAAAACCCGCAAATTTGAAAATCGATCGCCGTGCGGCTTGGAGACAAGTGCCGCGGTACACAGCTCGTTCAATTTACTTGCACAATTTGCTCCATCAATGCGTGTTATGAAATTTGCAATTTTCGGTCTGAACATTTCATTATGCGATGAATATTCATAATTGGCCGTACAATTAGCGGCAACGGTAATTATGAATGAAAACTTTAGAATGATAAAGCTAATAGAGTTATACTGTTTTCAACGAGCTTCAAACGACGCGCGCCTAATATTTGTACGGTACTTAGATTGATACAGTAGGAAAGTGTAAATTTGCGGAGCGTACTTTCATCGTCTAAAATATTAATGGTTCGGTAAAATGTAAAAGAAATTATTTGGCTGCGCTATAGTATTTAGGTCAACGACCACTGGTATGTATGGCACACCGTTGAAAAGCTTACGAGTAGAGGAGTCGAACAAGGGTGGCCACGGTTACTGCAAAATCTAAGAAAATTAATATGCGCTGGTTAATATGCCTTACAGAGGGCGGAGATAATATCTGGCCCCAACTCCAACTCAACACTCACGAAGTGGTCGACTATGCCGGCGCAAAGTAATTTTCATTTATTTTTTCAAAAGGTCATTGAGATGCAACGAACTTGTTTAATTACTTTTTCTGTTGCTTGTACGTATACGTCACAACAAAGTGATTAAAAAAAGTCATTTTCTGAATGGGACATTTGCGGTAGCCATGACCGCCCTTGTTGAACTCCTTTACTCATAAGCTCTCCAACGATATACCATAGCTCCCAGTGACCCTCTGGCTTAAATATTATAATACTGCCAATTAGTTTCGCAAAGTATTAATTACTACGATATGTTTTTAGAAAAGATTTTTTAAAAGAGTCTTCGACGTGAGTACAAACAAAATTTTAAACGATTTATTCTAGAACGCTAAGGAAAGGCTTTTATTTATAAATTTGTTACTCAAGGATTATTGGTAGTAACTTTTTCAAGCTGTGTATACTTATTTATACATATTTCAAAGAAATATATTTTTTATTATGAAAGAATATTAATTTATCGAAAAACTATGTTGTTCAAAGTGATAATATAATTAAACCAAAGATACAGAAAATAGTTGATTACTTACAGTAACGTGTTTTCCTTCTCGAGTGTATACGTCCGATTCTGTCTGTAAATAAAAAATACTACGTTATAAACATTGTATATAATTATAACCGTACGATATATTGTAATAAAAAAAATAATTAATCATCGAAAATCGCTGACATATACAATTTCATTTCGAACGAAGCATTGTAATTTTCTATTGATCTTCTTTTTACATAGATATACGTATATAGATATATTTTTACGCGTATGGCGTCATTAGTCCAAACGCTATCGAAATATTGTAACAAAAAGTATTAATCCGTGTCATTTTCCTACAAGTCCTTAAATTTAATTTCTACATTTTTTAACAAATGCGTATTACCGACCGAAAGTTAAAACTTGTTATTCACGGACGAGAACCAACGTTGAAATGGCACGTCTATAGCAATTTCAGCGATAAATATACTTGGCCTCGTCGAAAAGTCGAACGGCTGAGACTCATAAATTTCAACTAATTGCTTGACCAGGGCGTTGTTCTAGAGTGACTAGCCACGAAAATTGTAGGCGGTAAACAAGGTGGATGAAAAGCAGCAGTCAAGCATAAGATATAAAGGGAGGAATAAAGCTGACGTTTTTCGAGGTCAAACTTCCCAGGTCTGTCTATCTTTGTACAGACAGAGCCCTTCGAATCCCGTAGGAACTGCTCGTTAGCTTTTGGTCAAATAAAATGTTTCGGTTAGAAATGTCTCCAGGGAGATTTTCTTATCTGAGGCGGTAACGCGACGCTGCGCCGTTTCACAGCGCTAGGCTTTTGCTGGCAGGTTCTTTTATACGCTAGCACCCTCACCGTATTGCACTGATCGAATCCATAGGGAACAAAAACATGTCAACGCTAGAATGAAGCCTTAAGTCGTTCGTTCGATCTCCTGTTAGGCTTGACAAGTTTTTTAACCTTCGATGGGAAATACTGGCTATCAGATTGTCATGATTTCTGTCCGTCAAAGTGTCACAAAGTTATCGCCACTTCCTGGAACAGCTCGCACGAAGTGAGCGTTGGTTTGATCTGCGTCCAGCGATCAGCGATAATTCAGCTACCGATGACCGATCAAAGCAAGAAATATAATAAAATTAAGTAAAATACAAATTTTATTGTATCTTAAGTAAGATACAAAATAGGATTGTATCTTAGTTTGTTTTCCAATATCCTCAGAAATTTTTAAGATCCTTTGTACATATTAACTTCGTAACATCTGCAAACTTGTAATGAAATGAATAATAATAATCCCAACTCGTAGGACGATAGAAATGGAACATTTAATTAACTGTAATGCCTTATGTTCGTTATATTGTATACCTACGAATAATCTGTTCTATGTAATATATACTTTATTTATATAGAATATATAAAGTATTAATTACACCGTGTATTACGGATTAGTCAAAGACACGTAACCGAGTTTATCACGTCAGTTCGCTTCTACACTTTATATGCGTTTCTTAAAGACTCGGGGATGGCTGGAAAATGTCAGCCAGATTTCACAGGAAGACATTCTAACTGTACCTTTCTCAACGGTAATTGACGCGTCGTAAACCCACACATAGCGAAAGGAAGCTCTGGTTACAACAAAGGCATCCTTCCGCCTCTATTCATCAATTGAGAAATATTGTATTTAGAACGTTTCGTGCAGCTACCACTTTGTGAGCAGAACAGCCATCATCCTGGTAATATCTATTTTTAAGGTAATATTTTCAGTAATATGCAGACCACCTTGTATAGTAAACATAAAAATCGTTCGATTACATAACTAAGAATTAAACGAAAGAATACATTGTATCGACACAACTTGTCCGCGTGGTTCAATTAAGAGAGGGTAGTTTATGAAATAACTAAAACAAAAACTCTGCTCCATTGGGGAGTTTTCCAAATCCTGTGTAGTACCCACTTAAAATAAATTTCTATACATTTTGTTTAGAATGTAATAACTTGTCATTTATAATTTACTAGTTCTGAATTTTGTTAAATTTTAAAGTGTAACAAAATTTTATAATAAATTGTAAATGACAAGTTATTACATTACAATACTAAACAAAATTCTTACAAATTTATTTTAAATGCTACTAGTATTTTGAAAAATTCTTCGAGAGAGTAGAATTTTCGCTTTAAGTATTTTACAAGCTACCCTCCCTTGCAGCTGTCACTTTATACATTTTTAACAGCAGTACACATTTGTTCCTTCAAAAACCATCGAAATATTTAATTCGTGTACGCTAATAATATATTCGTTTGAATTTCGTCCATGTCATTGGTAAACGCGAAATATGTACAGAATTTATATTATTAAGTCGCAAAATTAATTACGAAGAACGGCGACTTGGGAAAGTGGTTTATTCCCTGTGCAGCCATAAAGAAACGACGCTGATGCACATCTGGCTGGCACGTTGACTGCACCCGGAGAAATTCCCAAGTCGTCGTTGGGCCTTATCTGGGCGTCGGGTGCAACACACATAATAGGTTGTTTAATAAGTTTTGTCGTTCGATAAAACTTAGTACTATACTGTACAATAAGTTTTATCGAACGACGAAACTTATCGAACAACCTAGTAAATAGGCAAGAATTTTCCTTTTCTCCTTCTGTGGTCAAGCAACCCCCACTCACCCCACAACCACAAATCCTGTGCTACTTTTCCTTTTTCATCATCTTCCATAGCATTAGTCAAGCCTATGAAAAAGTCAATGTACGAGAAAACAAATAGCAAACACAGAGATTCAAACATACCTTCAAATAGCACACATCTATTAAATTAATCAGTCGAGTCTCTTGTTACTGAATCTCTTGTTACTCTTGAACTTAATGATTTCATTCGCACTAGTATAACTGAGTGTACGAAAACGCGTAACACTACAATATCATTTGATTGAAAGACTGCGTGCCGCAACATATATTAAAATAATTTTCTATCTCTTATTCGAGAACGGAGTTGCGCAAGCACAACATTCGTGTCTTAAGAGGAAGTGAAGCGCTTGAAGAATATTTTATATTCATGGAATCGATAAACTAATGGATAAAGTTCAATTTTTTCGATACAATCGATAATTGAATCTGTTTTCTACGATGATAGTCGACGATAAATGGTTTAACTTCGTGCCACCATAATTCTTTGCCACTTTATTGACAAATGCCACGATTGTCACACAAAGTCATAATTTTGAAGGTAAAAAATATTGAACAATAATCGATTCTTTTTTCCTCAATCGTTTATACGTAGATGAAATTGTTAGAGAAAGACATTGTCAGTTAGACCTCCTTGAGTAATTGTCATTGTACAATTGATAAATATAAGACTCTACGTTTCGTTTATATTTCTGAATCTTTTCATTTAAGCCAATTTTCATTTAAAGAAAAATAAAATTCGCACTTTGAAAAGTTTACAGAAATAGGTTTGTATAATAGTAAAATTGTAGAGAAAGTACTTTTAGAAACCTCATTTATGGAAAGGGGCTAGAGTGTAACCAATTTGTAACTTATAGAGAACAAAACTGTCTAATAAAATTTGGTATCTTTGAATAAGGCTTACCTTTCGGTAACCTTGTGTTAATCACAAATGCAACATTTCGCATACAAATAGCTGTAACTATAATTCTTTCTGAATTAAAATTCTACAATTTTTATCGGATAAATTAATCTTTCTCGTCGATCACTGTAGAAAAGCTTTACTATAAGAACATCGAAAAATGAAGTCCATTTATAGTACATTCGGAAACAAAAAATATCTAGAATTGCATTTTGAAACCACAAAGGCAGGGAGGCTGTGGTCGTCTGGTTGTGGTCTTTTTCAAATGCAGAAGCAGGTGGACTGGACGCTGTGCGATAGACATCGGTAAAACTGTTATCGACGTATAAATATCGAATAACATCTAAAAGAATATTAAAAAATAGAAATTTTTTATTATTTTATACAGCACTTTCTCAACGAACAACAGATAAACCGATTTATTTGAAGTCTTTGTTCGGGAAATTTTTACAAAAATTACACAATATTTAGCGTAATGTAAAAATAATTTCCAAAAATCATCGATATTTCCAAGGTCTAGGGTAAGAGTAGCCTCGAACAGTGTATTTTACGAATGAATTCCCTCGCTTAGCGGTACCGAACTTTTCAAATACCTTTTCGAAAATATTGGTTCGAAATTGGCAATAGCCTGACCTGCAGCTGCATAGAATTGTCACGTCGAGGACTGAAATATTTCCCTTTCAACATCAGCGCCGCTATATTCCCCGAATTGTTGCTGGCGTCATTTGACCGAGGCGGCTTCAAATAAACGGGCCGATGATTAAATCGACCTCTCGTTCGTTTTACGCCAGAACCGAAAAACAATTCGACGTATCGATGCACATTGTCCGCCACCATTAGCCAAGGACGACTTTAATTGATTTCTTAAATTAGCTTCTGGCCCTGTTGCTCCAGATGTGTAGAGATGGATAAAATGTGCCAGTCCGGCAAGGTGAATTTGAATAGCCGGCACGTGAAAGGGAGGCAAGAAAGACGGGCGCAGAAATACGGGCACATTCGACCAGAGAGCGAAAAAGAATGAACAGAGCGGTCGAAAAGAAAAAAGAGAAACGGTTTCGATATGAGGAGGCGAATTGTACGAGAAGAGAAAAACAGAAATGGGTTCAGCAGTTAATATCGAAGCGAATGGAAGAGCAATCGGTATGAAACGAAGCGGAATGACCTTATTGCCTGGCCCGAGTGTAATCTACAATTGATTCGGTCTGTTACTACAATTGGCTACTACCGATTTGTGGACTTGAATTTGGCTCGTGTTTTCTCTACCTTCTGATGCTTTGTTATATTTAATATACAGGAGGTGTTGGGCTATACTTGCTAGATATTCATTTCGTGAAGCGAAGTTATTGTTTCGAACGATCTTTACGTTCGTTTTTTACCGATGTGGTAAATATAAGGAGAAGTCTGGCGAGAACAAACAGAATTTACGGTACGAGCCCCTGGATGTGGGATTAATATTCTTTTCTTTCGTTTGTGTAACTATTGAAATGTATTTGTATAGTTCGCGCGCAAAGAAATTGTGTGCGGAGATGTGGTTGGTTCTATGGTACGCGGCTGAAGGAATAGGACTCACCGTAGCTTTGGATGCAATTTTCTCGTGTGCGTATTATAGATTGTCTGTCGAAAAATAACATATTATAATGTAATGTTTCATTAATATTGCTTAAACGTGTGTATCTAGCCTTCTAATCCAGACCAAATCTGTCGAAACATTGAGAGAATTGAGAGAAAAATTAAATAAATGAAAACTATGTTTCACCATTAAGTATTCAGGTGTTTGTCATATAATAAAATCGAAAAGAAGAATAGAGAAAAAGTTTAACGTATTCACATAAATAGTTACGTATCTAAAGTAATGATTTTTTAACTACAAGGTATTTTGGAATTTTTTATGACGATTACTTTTCAGTTTGTAACTCCATTGTTGTATACTTTTCAACGTTATCTGTCAATAAAAATATCAAGAAGAAAGACAAAAATTATTTGTAATCAAGTTTGCGAAGTTTCAATTTTAATTTCAAAATTGTTAAAAATACACATAGCGTGTACAAGTGAGAGGAGTTTTGCTCCAAGTCGAATGAAAAATTCAATTCTGAATGAAAATAAATTTCAGTAAGCATTTACCTGTTTGAAATACCTCAAAATGTTGTCGATGCGGAATTTCAAAGAGATTCGTTAAAATATTGCTTCAACTGTATACACAAACGTTTGTCAATCAACGTTTCAAATGCAGTATTTCAACCTTACTTCAATTTCGATTGATTTAAATACTTTGAATTGAGGTAAAAACTGAAGTACTGTTGACGGAATAAATATAGCGATCTACTTACGTTAGTTTCAAGTGGCCTGTTAAGCGAAAGCCTTGTTGGGTACAAACGGCTAACTAGGTTATTCTTTGAGAAAGAACAATGTTCTATCAATAGCTTTGTCAACAGTGATATGTAGGTTTTAAATAGGTTATAAATCCAACGATTAAGCTATTATCTACTAAATAGATATCATTGGATTTTCAAAATAAATTTCGATGCATGTAATCGATCTTTTGTATATTTTATTTAAATGACATATATCTGCTATCTATTATAATTGTACACGTTCATTCAAGATTATTATATCTGTTCATTGAATTTACAACCTATTACAAAGTTTGAATAACATCATCTAGCTTTTTCGCTCCACAACAGCCAAAAAGAAAAGGAGAAGCGTTTAACAGGCAGTATTCTCCTCAAACGACAGAAATATGAACCCAATTCAGCCAGTTTCAGCATTTTCTTTGAAAAACAGTTTCTGCGAGTCTGCAAGCTTATTCGGTTTATAACGAAAATTATTAAAATACAAAAGTGCCTGTAACTAGAAAATAAGATCAAATAGACACATGTTTGTAGGAAGTATTTTTATCACTTTATATTACAAAACGTAAGTACAGTAGAGTTTTAATTATCCGGCACACGGTTATTCAAAATGTACGATTAACCGGCTTATTTATCCATACTATTCTTCGGTAAACATTACGGATTATATTTCACATAACAAAGAAGCCACAACCGCATGCATCGAGCAGTGATACCGATACTAAACAGTTGACAAATAAAGCGAAGGAATTCAACTGTTTGATTCCAATGTAATTGTAGATGGAATCCTTTGTTATGTATAGTTAGTTTCAATTCAAATTTGAGAGAGTGCATTCCATTCTGTGATTCCGTAACTTGTTTTCAATCGTGCACAGATTACATTTTAAGCTAAATTAATGAAACGAAAACGTGTAACATAATCACTATACCAAAAATTTGAGATTATAAATTGTTTGGGAAAAGATGAAAATAAAAATAATATTATACAAGAGTATAAGATTTTATGTACGATATAAGAAAGCCAGAACAAAATCTTGAAGAATTTTTATCTCATTCTTCTTCATCTAAAAACATTGATGTGATTCGGAAATCATTAAAACAATTTCAAAGGGACTTGAATTTGTTAAAAATAATTTTGGAAAACTTGGATTTCCTAAAGAGCCAAAGGCCCTTCAACTTTTAGATAATTGCAGAGATCGTTCTCTCACCTTTGAACTAAAGTCAGATAAAATTCTTGTAACAATGTTAATACAACCTATGGCTCAAGAAGTAATACAAAATTTAAAAATAAAATAACGAAATTCTTTTATGCAAAAGTTAAACTCTAACTGTAACGTAAGGGTACTGTTAAATCATTTACTACCATTTACTACTAAGATTAAGTATACGCCTATTGAAATAGTTGTAAGTTTCGTTAAAAAAAAACGAACTTCAAGAGCCCTAATTTCAAACTAACTGAAACAAAGCAGAGACTATTTTAACAGCAACATATGTAAATGATATTAAAGAAGTTGCAATTACTAAACAGATGTAAATTTGAAAATTTGTATTGTTTTTATTTCCAACCCCTGGAGTACTGTCCATTGTATAGAGTAAAGTGTCCAATTTGTGTAAATAATCATTAAAGATGAATTTTTTTAGATAAAAGAGTCCCAATTGCTCGCCAAATTACCTACTTAAAATCGTTTCCAAAGAATTCAAATGCCTGTTAGTAGTAACCTTCGAAGTGAGAGCAACGCAATCTGTGCACGTTCTCCTCTTGAAGCGTGTAGTAAGTGTTGGCTTTGTGGAAACGGGAACAAGGAGAATTCTTGTAAGACGTTTCACGATCTCAAATACTGATACAGTGTCCCGCAGGGCGTCGACTGTGTACAAATATAACCATGAATCCGATTTCGAGTGGAATAATGACAATTCTCAAATTATTCTCCTTAAATCTGCAGAAACGATCACTGCGATTACTAGACACGACGACACCTAAATCTTAAATCTTATTAAAATTTTCAAAATGTTATTTAAAATGTTACACCAGGTAATTTATACAAAATAACCAATTGAGATATTTCTAAAACTTGAATAGCTCGTAAAGCAAAATATTTCAATAAAGGTGTCCTCTTTGAAAAGAGGAATCGTTCAATCTCAAATAATTGGCAGAATTGAGTACAGTAATATATTTTGCAAATGAAAGTATGATACATCTATTCTAAGTGAAAAGCAAGGATATTTTTTAGCAAATTTACAATGAAGTCTAACTTATTTGTTTCATATTATTATTATCGTCATATACTCTGAACTACCTTAAGCAGCTAAATTCCATTTTATTTTACGTATACAATGAACGTTCATCGCATACCTTTCATTATTTTGTATACTGAGGAAAACAATAAAGTTAATTGCTTTCAACTGATTTTGATTCAAATTACTTGGTGCTTCGATCGACTGTGTTAAACTATCTGACTCCGTTTATAAACATTTTCAAAGCCTTCGTAGAATAATTTGATTAAAACAGATTTAATGGAATTTCTGAACAGTAATACAACAATACCTTGCCATTTTGTAATATATCTTATCGTTTGTACAATACAGTAGTAACACATAGCATCTAAACAGTGGCATGAGACCATGAAATCAAAAATGGACTAACTTACAAATCTTTCCACAGATGAGTTAACGAAACGATGTAAGTTTAATATATTTTCAATACTTTCACAGTATATACTCTCTGTGTTAAATAAGTACCCCTTATAGGCAATCGTTTAATGATTTTTAAAAACAAATAAAAAATTAATTCATTTTCGTATTTACAAGTTATATGGAAATTTGTATGTATTTGTTATTATATGGAAATAATTTAAATGTAAATATTGCAATTGATTAATGCAAAGAACTAAGAGCTACTGAAGAATTATGCCACTACTTGAAATAAAGACCTACGGAATTAGTCTGCTTTAACTCTCACAATCTTGCATAATAGTGGTGTAAATAAATCGTATATATATTACACTTAAATACTATCGGCGTCATCGAATTTAGGAATCAACTACGTATCTTTACAACTACAATATATCGTATCGTTCAAGTACTGTCACGTTCCTCATTTACGACCCCATATCTTCTACTAGAAACGTGACGTTAAAAGCGTGATCAGTGAAAACGATAAAACTTTTGCTTCTTGCTCTAAAACTTCCCATTTTCGACACTGTACTGCATCTGCCACGATGCGTATAACAGAAATTGAACGAATGGTTGGTATAAAAAATAAGATACGAATTATAATCTTAATGCAAGATAACACTTTTAAATGTTATTGTTCAAGCTACTTAGTGCGTTATAATAATCTAAAAATTGTAAAAGTTTGTTCTACAATTGCAGGTCAATCAAAATATAATCTAAATAAAAAGTAAGAAGCAATTACACTTAATATAACACGATTAACAGGTGACGAAGACAGAGCTTAATTTCAAAATTGTGGAGCACAAAAAGTATTTAATATTTAGAAATATTAAACGCATAATTACTGTAAAAGAACAACAATGAGGTTGATACCATAAATCGAGCATCGCGTAAGTCGAATTGCATAAATCCAGTACATGGAAAATTAATTTTTAAGAAACGTTAGAAAGAGAAAAAATCGACGATTGTATTTTATGAACGAAAATTTCAGGGTACTCTGGAAACACTAATAAACATAAAATACGCGGACAAGTTACTTGATGCATTTTGCATGTATGCATTAGAATCCCACACAATGTTTCGTTTTCAAAATGATACAATTTAAAAATTCCTAGAGTACACGCGCGCTTAAATAAAAACTTGTCTATCATATCTATCCCTTGCTTACTATTTCTACTTATGTTTATGTTTGTATATATTTATAGTGCTATACTATTTCTGTTTTGGCCAATCCTAATTAATCAGCAGTCCAGGTCTAGAAACATCAACGCAAGTAGAAATAATGAGTGATGGCCAGACACGTTAGCGCTGTATTTATTGCACGTATACCTCACAAATTTTCAACATAGATTATTTCGAGAACAAAGTATTATACGAGAAAATTGCATTTTACACTACTGACTAATTTTCGCGTGCAGAATCGCCTCTTGTGCGATTCCTATCGTAACTGATTGCACCATCTATCGTAACTCGTTCCGCGTAAATCCGCGTTTATGCTTTAAGAGTATTACTTTGGTCGGTACACTTGACAATTGATTTAACAATTTCGCGGCAATTTGTAAGGCAAAACATGCATCTCAAGTATGCGGTTATAACCGGTATTTTCAAGCCAGCATGCAGAAGGTTTCCCTACGATTACGTTCAATCGAGCTGAATACCGAAAACCCCGCATTGACTTCATTCGGCATCCATTTCGTGAAATAAACTGGGAAATGTGTGGCGCGTAGATCCAGGCACGAGTGTAAGGACGTGATACCGACTTGCCCACCGGGTTTTCACGGATTCGTCAGACATCTTGCCGGACCTTTTTTATGACTCCGTAATATGGAAAATACGGTGCACGTTCGCATTCGAAATTTGCACATGACAAGCATCTCAAACGTGTACATTTGTAGATATCGAATGCACCATCAAAAGGAGAGACAGGTACATATTTTGAATCAGATAGGGAAATGGGAAAGATAAGAGGAGAAAAACGTTTTCGCCCAGACAAAGCCGAAAGGGGCCGTTGATCGTTAAATCGAGCGAAATTAAACGAATTACTTAAATGGAAATTCGTAGAAAAACGTTGTCAGTTGTATAAACGTTTTATGAAATTTCCAAATTTCACGCATCAAATTTCATATTCTCTGACGTGCAAAATGATATTGAAATATTTGTACGATTTCTACGAAACACGAAATTATGAATTTCCGCGCGTAATTATTGAAAAGGTTTCGGTCGAATTCTGCCGCAGAAATTTATTTAACAACGTGGGTATTAAAATGTATATAAGATATTTAGTACAAAAATGTAATAATTAAGTAATATTATTTGAAAGAATAATTGTAATTACGAATTAATTTTCTTTAAATTATACTTGTAATTATGTTAATAATTATATACGTATAACGTTATTACAAAAATAAACTGACAGGAATTTGGCAATTAAAAGTTTGGCAAGAATCGTTTGCTCTTCTAAGGGTTCTTCGAGTAAGAGTGAAGGAAACAGTCGAAGCAAGGTTTGGGAAATTGTGTCTTGGAACGTGAATCAGGTTAGGTGACGCAGAGTTTGAGTGACGCTGGGTAAGGATGATTTGGAATGAAAACGTTTAGCTAGAAAGGTTGATATAGTGGGTCGAATAAATACAGCGATCTCGTAAAAACTGTAGGGAGCGAAGACGATTGTGCCCTTCAGACTAGGTCGTCGACAATTGGGGGCTGACAATGAGCTTGCTGAAGTGATCCTTTTTGGACGCTAAAACTAAGGGCCTAGGCACCACAAAACAAGTAGAAAGCAATATCACAATATAGAAGAAACTCTGATAATCTTCTGACTCTTAAAATTCCTTTGTTCATTTTTTTGGAGAATTAAAATAGATACTTGTAGATAAATTGTATTACAGGCAAGCTACATAAGGTTTTCTAGTAGTTTACAGAACCATCACTTGAGTTGTGACTGTTCTCTTAGCATACTTGAATTAACTAGTCAGGGCAAGCTAATTTCGTGAGAATATTACATAAATATCTCTGCTAACTCACAATTTTATTTCGTCATACTATTTATATAAATAAAAACTTTGTATAAAATACTACTTCAACTTTTCTAAAATTTCAAATAATTTTAATACCACAGTTAATACCACAGTTAGGCCATCGAAAAATATTAATCGATTTTAATAAAATTTAGAAAATTTGTAGTACAACCAAAAATATTCGATACATACTTACGATTTGAATAGCAAGATTATGTAAGTTATGTAAACAATTTAAAAGTTTTGTTCAAAATATTGGACCAAATATGTTTGTCAGATCCAACATTCAGGACTACTTTCATCTCTCGACACGAACCATGCAAAAACTTTGAAAACTTTCAAAGAAGTTAGTAACGCTGTATAAGTATATTTCTATTCAAATTCCAGAAAATGCCGAATTCAATTTTTCTAATTAAATGTTTATTTTTATAAAAAATGTACATTTACTTTTCGTGAAATAAAATACAAGAACTTCTTATTCAACGAAATGTTATCGTGTCATTTATTATTTCTCAAATGTTAAGCTACGTTTTTCCGTGTAAGGAAAAACTTCTTCCTTAAAAGTATGAAAAACTTTCACGAGAGAAAGTATCACGACAAAAAAAATAGAAATGAACCTAATCCAAATCCATTAAGCACGGCTCTGCAGCTAACAGGCAGCTTTACAGTAGGGAAAACACATTTGACGGCATGTACTCAGCAAGGGTATCGCTTAACAGATCACACAAGTATGTCTGAAGTAGATTGCTATATTCGTACCCCCCACTATACACTACAAAGAGTGAACCAAAATGAATTGAAAATATGAATGTAGAATTTTTTCTGTAAAGATTCCATATACATATGTTTTCTGTATGCCAAAAAGACCATGTTCATTACTTCTAAATTTTACACAATATACGAAATTTTATATTATTTTTTCTCTGCTCAAAGAAATTTTTTTCCGGTAAAGTAGGATATATTGTATTAATCGATTGCAAAAATAATGATTTTTATCGAGTGCGAAACGTTTAAATTTTATTCATTAATCAGTTTACGATCCGTCAATTTGCTCTCCACACATGAATAGTGACAGTTACTTATTACTCCGTATGTTATCAATCATTCTCTGTTAATTTTCATAAAACGTATGATCCATTCTGTACCACTAATCAATATAAGCCAGTCGTTAATCCCTTTTTGTTATGATCAAATATTTAACAACGGAAGCTACGTGTTTCGAGCTTGTCAACATATTTCAGAAAATTTTTCTTTATGACTCAAGAATTTTAAATTTCTCGGCAATTCCACTATACAAACAGCATTAACTTTCTTCCACGTAGGGTAGATTATAAATTCAGTTGAGTTTTCTGATTTTTATCAATCCACTAACCTTTTTTATCATATTCTCACGTGTTACTTTTTTTTTTTTTTGTTAGAGGCGGTAATTTTATCTCAAAATGGCGAGTTCTTTCGTTGTAGGAAAGATATAACGTACAATTTGATATATTCTTGTCATTGAAGTCACGAAAAATCAGCACTCTCCACGTGCTGACTTTGTCGATTTTAAACTTTGAGATACACTTTTATATTTTCTTCGAAACTTATGAGTAAATTATAAAAAGAACATAAATTGCACAATTAATTTCAAAGATTTGTACGCCGATTTGATATATCTGCTTGATACTTTGAAGTGAAGTAGACTGACAATAAAGAATAAATTAGGAGACAAAAGAAAGATACATTATTAGAAAGTCGAGTGCTATGTATCGAGTGCTATGTGAAAGAAACATCGGCTCGATCACTTTACTTAATTTGCAATATAAAGTTTTAACAAACAGCATTGAGCAAATAACTGCATAGTTTTAATCTGGCCTAATATACGAATGTTGCGGCTAGAATGAAGAAGTCTGTCACTGGAACTTTACAAACTTAGGAAATTGGATACAGAATTTAGATGGACAGCCTGCCGTAAGAACCAAGGATGGGCACCGGAGACACATCAGGCGGAAAATAAATTTGTGTCACGAGATTGGCATACTTGGCGAAAGAAGAAGTTTACGTGGATCCAATTTGTTGAGAAGATCTAGAACTAGTTGTAGGTAAAATATGTGGTAGTAACATCAAGAATCTACTTGAATTTATATGATCAAAAATGTTAACTCTCGAACTGACTATATCGTTACATATACATATCTTACTGTCTGGACAATTAATAGGTAAAAGTTCCGGAAACACAATATTAAATGTACCATTATAAACATTCTCTTCGAAAAGGTAATTGTGAATTGCTTAAACTGATATTTAATACAAGTTATTAATATCTTGGTAATATTCATAATTTTCTACTCTTAGCGTGTATTAAAAGTATTAGTAAAAACTAATGATCTTTTTCTGGTAACAGAAGCACGTTTTTCTGAGGTAATACTCGTATTTATTTTCTCAACGTTTCGGCCATTTTTTGACACTCTTCAAAGTGTCTACTGTTACTGTTCTAACAGTTATTGTGTAATATAATATAAAATAAGTCCTCGACTTACGTGGTTAACATCACGTAAGTTAAATTGTACAAATACAATGCATTGTAGAAAGAAAAAAAGAACACTCTCTGATTAACAAGAATATGGTACCATGGAGAATAAAGTTCAAGTTTCTAACCTAAATTCTACATTGTATAAAATGGGGCATTTAAGGCACAGATTTAAGATATATATTTTTAAAGCTAGAAAAGTGGCGAGAATTTTTAAAGGCTATATATATCTACATATTAAATGTCCTTGGCGCTTTTACTTAGAATCAGAAAACATCACCACACTATATTACTGTAGGGATTATCTTTATTAAATCCCACGTGACTAAGGTTTAGAGGTTTGAAAAGTAAAGAAATTCCTTTAATATTACTACTATGTTTATTTAAAAAGAAAAGACTGGCTCACAGTGACTTTTGCTGAACTTTCTTCGACTCCAACTCACTTTGACAAATCTCCAACAAGTGTCCCAATTGCGCTTCTCTCACACCCTATATTCTCACACGTATTCATTCCTTTTCATTCTAATCCTTAACCTTTCTCACTCCGTGCATCTGGTCAAGTTCGTTCAAAATTCCTCAGTCTGGTGCCATCTTAATTGCTCGTTTTTCGCACCTTCGTTCAGACATTCTATCATTCTGTTCAAGGATTCTTCTTTCACGTCTATCGTCTATCCCAAATACTTCACATATTCTCGGAACCATACGTATTTCGTTAAATTCCCATATTACCATAAAATCAAATATCTCCTGCTTTAAACATTATTTCTATTTACCATCTAATCGAAATTTGTAAGACTAATACAATAACCTACATCCAGTTCCAGATCATCCAAAGTCACTGAAAGGCAGTTACGAAAAAGAATATATTGTTTCAAGAAACACATGTAACAGTCCAGAAATTTTCATCCTGATATACCAAGTTCTCACTTAAGTGTACAAAATGGTTACCTTGAGTGGTACTACATGGATTTGGAATTTCATTTTCGTCCACTGCAACACAAGCTTTGCTTGTGTGATCTTCCATATCTCAGTTGTAGAGACGCAACAACTGCCTAAATGGCACTACGGAAGCCAGTGTAAAAGGTTGACAAGGTTGAGTATTTCCCAATCCCTTCCAAGCCTGGGTTGACAGGGTACCTAATCCCCAATTTCCTGAGCCGACCGATTAGGTTGGATCGTCGTGGTGGCAGTTGGTGGTCTTATATCGCAGGTTAGAGTTTCGGCTTGTGTGAATTGAGGTTAATCAACTCGAGCACTATATATGCAGAGCTAGTAGAGGTGTTAAGACTTCCTCTAAAGTCACTTGATTAGGTTTATGCTAGGTTACTGTATTAAGTGGAACGATATCATTTTTAAGTTGGACACCAGCGTTTATTTCCTTTTTAAAGACTTTCATAAAACTGGGCTCAGTTAACTTTTTCTAGGAAACAGATGTGACCCCAAAAGGGATTGTGGCTTATGGACAAGATTCTTCAAACGATATGTGTATTCATCTGCAGAGACTATCTACAGGATGAAGCTATCAGGCTTGTAGTTGCTTGATTAAAAAGTCACCCTAAATTGTTACTAGTACTTACTCTACTTCAAATATATAGGAATAATTAGAGCGTCGATACGATATTTTGACTTATTTTTAAAACCAGAACCTTTTCATCTTGTGAACTGTACGGATGTAAAATTTCAACTTTCGATTGGTATAAATGAAACAAGTGCACTGCCCAATACTTGAATGGTGAACATTTCTGAACAGGATAAATTTCAACTGTCAGTACTTCGAATAATAGAATTCTATGATTTGTCCCTTTATTATATCCTTGTTTGTTAATAAAATTACTGTGTTTACAAATGAGGTTTGTTATTTGCTAAATGGTTGGTTTCACGAACTCTGTGGGAGCTAACAAGAGATTTACAATAGCTTCGTACCAACCAATGTGGAGACACGGGATTTGCAGTCTGGTATCGTATTGGTAGTTCGTACTTTGTGCGGATACGCTGATTGCGGGTATCCCAATCCCTGACCAGAGATGTGTGTAGAACTTCAATGCGGAAACAGGCACGTTAAGCACACACAAACGAAATATCATTTTGTTAATTCCATTATACATCGTTCGGTTTTGTTAATTAAATTTAGTAGAACCTCGTAAATTAATCTCACTATTCCTTGTCGTGTCGTTTGTTTTAGTATTGGAACGATAAATCGTTGAGAATATTTTGCGCCATTTAGGTATGAGATTTTCCTATGAGGATATCTAGCAAATCTACAAGTTTAATCAATTATTGTTTAATTCAAGTATTAATCAATTCATGAATGGATAAATTCTGAAATTTTCAACGTCTGTCTACATTTTTGTCTTACTCATCTAACCGGACAATATATTTCAAAAATCAGTGATCAATCAGACAATCTTTAAATAAGAAAGGAAAGCTTTCTAAATTCTTTCATTATATGCATAATATTACTAATTTGCATATTACTTAAAAATACATTATAAGATATAATAATGCATTCAACTTTGCATTAATTTCATTTTCATGTATATTATTTTTCATCTCTTCCGAATCGCTGTATCTCTGTTCATCTGGTATCGCGTGTTTCGGACGAGGTTTTATTTCCAACCGATACGCACGCACGAATCAATTAATTTAAGCAGAAATAGAGTCGATACACGTTATTTCCACCGCAGTTCGGTTTTCTCATATACCATGTGAACGTGTGAGTGTACATTTAGTAACAACTGATCGAGCAACGAGGTTGCTTCGAAATAAAAAAAAAATCACTCCATTCGATTTGCAACTGTTCTGACAAAAATTCCAGGAATGAAGGAAGATATGCAACGGATAAACTGCGCGAGTTTCTCCGATATTTCATTAAAATTGTTTAGGTAGGCCGGGGAAAAGTGTCAGTTATGGTTTTTCAAGCGGTTGCATTTATCGACTAGCTACAAACTGAATAATTTCGTATTTTTATTTCGTTTACATTCCACGTACTTCTTTTTGTTTATAACGATACATTTTTTACGTCGTAGTATGCTAATTTAACGAGTGCTAACTTTTTAGTATCACGAATAACAATTATCGATTCTTTCTACGTACTTATGCATATGCGTTTCAATAAATGTGAGAATATATATTTCAATATAGAATCATAATGCAATTTATTGTACAATAATAATATTTAAGTTCAAAATTTATAGAACATTACTCTATGTCTAGTTTAAAAATTAATTAAACGTATTAATACCATGCCAAATATTCAAAAAGAATTCATGTACTTATTATGTTCCGTATTTGAATACAAAATACAGTACGTATGTAAATGGACGAGGAATTTACTTTTTATCGAATTAAATATCCAAATGTTTCCCAACATATGAACATTTTATAAACATCGATTACAGTTCGAAAAATAAAAAAATTTATTTAACTATAATATTAAACAGACGCTTTCATATCTAATTTCATTAAAACGGTTATCCGATCGTTTCAACTTTCCCGGGACTTTGGAGCCCAAAGTTCAAAGTTCGAGAGGAATAAAGAATGAATAGTTCTTAGAGGAGCGAAATTCTACTTATAAGTTCAGGAAAGAAGAGATTCTAAATTTCCAAACGAGAGCAATTTCAAGTTAAAAGGAACAAGTCGTAGTAAGATTTTCGTCGCGAAAACTTTTATGCAAATGTGCGGATATTATCCCGCTCATTTATGTCGTCCTAGGACAGTTCTCTTGTTTTCATCATTATTCTTCTGAAATTCTTCGACCACGCAATAAAATTGCAATAGCGTCCAAAGAATTTACTTTTCGTTCAAATAATTTATCATCTTATATTGTTATACAAACAAATGGATTTATATTGTTTCCTTCCAAGCTTCTATTTTAAATTCTGGGGAACAAATAAAAAAGGCTCTAAGATACTAAAGGTAGAAAGAATCCGATCGATATTTCGGTTACTGTCGATTGCTATCAAAAATTTTGATGCAATAAAAATGTATTCAAATTTAATTTCCAAAAACTTTTTTACGATCTCTTTCGCTGTAAAAGCAACTGTAATAGAGACAGTGTACATTTTATAGATGACGTTATTCACAACCCTCTCTTTCGGCAAGAATTTTGCGACGTCATATAGCTTACCTTACAAATTGAGTTATCCTACGGACACGCTCCAACTTTTATTACAATTTCCTTAGCTGTCCTTTCGTAACGCGGTAACAAACATTTACGCAAAAAAAAAAAAAACGTTATCCTTCTATCTTGATTGGTCACGAATCTACCGAACATTTGTACTTCCAAATTTAATTTGCAAGAACTTTTGTCACGTAGGTTTTTGCTGCTTCGCAAAGGCACTGCCGAGCAAAATATTACATATTTAGCACTTCTCTGGGGGACATCAATCGCCTTGACGGGAACTTTTCGAGATTATTCGGTTTATATTTTAAGTTGAACTACCCTATGTATACATTCAAAATGTTATCATGATATGGTAACAAAGAGACAGGACTATGTTTTATTTATATAGATTAATCTAGTCAATATGCAGGATTCTTTTGATGTAGACAATGGAACATACATAAATATAGAACTCCGTTTAGCATTTATTTAAACTGAATTTCAAAGGATAGAAAAAATTACGAGAGTTTGAAGAAAGTATCGCGTCCTGAAGAAGAGTGCAGATAAAAAACTTTAAAACTTAGACACTAATAAATAATAAAGTTTTGGATTACTTCCGTAAGAGAAATGCAACTATCTTCTAAAAAACTATGAATTACGTTGATATGTGATAATTTGTAGAAATTCTTCGATGATTAGTATGTATATCTAATAAATTTTACACCAGCGGTTTTGTAGTTTCCTCTTTATAACTTCTTGAGGATACTCCTTGTTTTAGGTCATCCAAATGAGAACTCACCTTAAAACATATATATTTGGAGACACGGAATAGTGTAAAATTATGATAGAGTAGGTATACATTGGTATTCACGCTCATAATACTTTTCCAGCGCCATCTGTCTTCATCGCAGTTCGGATTTTCTGTTTGAAATTATACTTTTCATTTAACTTTTGCTTCGTGCGTCTACAAAACTACGTACATCATAAACATAAATAATGTATCGCGAATACTACAAAAGGACAATGTTATATTATGCGGCATACTGGATTAAATGAATGTACAGTTATTATGACACATTTCTGAAGAGCTCTCGTCGAGATGAATCTAATGGCGCCATTTTTAGCCCATGACATAGAATGGGAACACCCTTAAAAACGAACCTACTGTTCCAAATCCAAGATTATAAAAACCGTCATCTGCACGGCCAGGACCGTATACAATTATGTAAATGTTGAAAATAATGGTTCTCTCGAACTGTACAAGTTTGTGCTAGTAACACGCGTCTAACAAATTACAAGTTACGTACCTCTATGTGTTTGCTGTGCAGACACCTCCAATAAATGTCATGTTACCTGCAAACAAATAAAATAACACTGTTTTTAATTTTCCTGCTGTTTGTTTACCATACAAAAGCAATATAAAAGTAACCGTAAGGAATATACTACACTACTACAATTAGTTATAAATCTTTCGAAGAAACGCAGAATTTTATCATAAATTCGTATACCAATTATTACTATGGTCGTCAATAATATTAACAACGATGTTTGATATGTAATAATAATATTAAAAATTACATTTGTCCCTTATAAAGGTAACGAGAGTTGCCTAAATAGTTAATTAAGCTGCCTGAGAAGGCAATTAAGCTAGTTAAGCTGACTGAGAAGCTCGTTAAGCTACCTACAGACCTGGTTAAGCTACGATATGGATAGTAAACGCATAGTAGTACCTAAGTACCGTGCAATAAACTTATGTACCCGTGTACTGTCTTAAGAAGCAGATTGAGTACAACTGCTAACTACTCTCATTACACACTTTGCGATTGTTTTTATTAATCGTAATTTTTTTCATGTCTACAATTAGCTAACTATTACCACCCTAAAATCCTTCACGTCTCAATTGTTCGTAATGTATTTGTATTTATTTCGAGGTGCTCCACAAAATCAGATAATTAATGCCGATCTGTATTGTGTTCAATTTGAAAAATTGAAAAGTTAGATGAATTTAGTTGGGAAATTTGATCCCATTCACCTTATTCTCCAGATATTGCATCATCGAACTTCTACTTAATTCGATTATTATAATATTAATCAACTGGTAAGAAATTTGACAATATAAACGCAATAGAAAATGGTTTACAAAAAGATTTTGATAATAAACCGAAGAAATTCGATACTAATGGGATCGTGTCGTTGCCTAAAAAGGGGTTGTGCAAAGAGAGGGCGATTGCATTTTTTCGTAAACTTCATAGGTAAGATTAAAATATTACTTTATACGGTAGAAAAATAAAGAAGACAAACTTATGAAACAATCCAATATGTATTGAATCTAACTGAATGGACATTTAATCTGACCTTCTATTTAACTATTCTTCGAAGAGAAAGTTATTTTAAAAGTTTAATGAGTTTTTCATTGCGCTGTGTTTGGATATATTTAGTAACAATCTAAAGAACGACTACTGAAACTCGTTACAGGTGGTAATTTCGCAAATGTCCCGTCAATGCACAGTGGATTTAACCGGTAATAGTTGGTTCCGATTAAAACGGAAGTCGCATTAAATCTCTGAAATTCAATATCCCGAGAGGATTTTGCATTGGGAATCATTAATCTCAGTCTTTACTCACATTCCATTTAAAAGTCATCGAACTGTGAAGGTATTCTTTGGTAAAATATTTAAAATTCTATCGAGTTAACCACCATATTATTCCAAGTAGAACTGATTTATTTTTCTATCGAAATAAAATACTTTTCTCCGATATTGATTTTCAGTGACTTTGACTGACCTTGAACATTGTATTCGTTTTAATAACCTCTATTAAAATATAAATAAAAAATATATAATTTCGTCTATGCTTCAACTTAAGAACAAAATACTCGAAATCCAATAATGTCTACCTACAATTTATTGTCATCTCTAAAGATAAGTATTAAGTACCTCGTCCTGTATGCATTATTTGTCACAAATGTTTCTGAACTTAAATTAATACAATTTCTATTATCAATTCAAATAACACGGTTCATAGTTATTATAGAAACTTCGAAACATTTCTAATATTCCTGCTTTCGGATGACCGAAAGAGTGACGTTCAAAGTCTTTTGGTTGACCGAAATCGTGTCGTGTCGTTTGCTTTGAGTTTCAGTTTCAATTTGGCAAAGGGAAAATAGTCGCAGAAACCTGAATCAGATGAATACGACGGATAACTAAGGATTGCGGTCTTGTGAGGCCAAATACGCAATTGCGCCCACTAAAAGTTCTTTACTCTATCATGATTTCTCAATCTGTATTAAGAATGTACAGTCATTTGCAACGTTACATCTAATGATGTACGATTCGTACCTAAACCACAGTGAGCTTAATTATAAATTATACAGAGATTATGATACATTTATTTTAAGCGAATCTACATTGCATAACTCTCAACAGAACGAAACAATTTATTTATTTGTTACAAAATTACTTATCATAATCTTTTCAATGTAGACTTAATCAATAATAGGAAAATCGTTTATGTTAAATTACCTGTATAATTTTATTTTTGAGATGTTACACTCATGAGTATATGTAAAAATTATACGAGAAAGTTAAAAATATTATAGAATTGTTCAGAAAAATAAAGAAGTTTAGATTCGAGGTAGTTTCTTTAATCTGGGCATTTAGAATAATTTAGAGTGCAGCAATCAAAAGGTTGATATTTAAGTAATTTTAACTTGTGACAATAACAACGCTAAAACAATTGCTATTTACATTTATGTATAAATTGAAATCATCGGCTATGTGGTCTAAAAGTATGTTATTTTAGTCAATGTAATCGATTTCGCGAGATTAATCAGTACCACCAGGACTTGAAGATGAGCGATAGGATAGTCGATATTGAACTCAACTTTAGGAACGCAATTCAAACTCACTGCAAAGCTGCGCGAAGTAATTTCCCAGCAAAGTATGCATATATGTAAAATAGTTTGCATAGCAGACGTTGTAATTCAAATTTACATATTACGCAGAATATGAACTGCATCAGTATCGGTGAAAGAATATTTACAACTCACAATAAATATTATGTAAAATTCTTTCCTTCAGAAAATGTATATTCTTCAATGATATCTAGGAAACGTTAGTTGCGTTTATAACAAATAGGTTATTTCATAAATCATATTAATATAATGCATGCTCCTAAAATTTAAGACACAGCACAAATATCTGTAAAATGTCACAAGTATACATACATATATTGAAAATGAATAATTTCAACTACTGATATTTCAACAAATGTATAATCATTAATTATTTATCTAATATATAAATTCGTACAAATTTCTTATTTGATTTTCTTTTCAATCGCACGTGAATGAAAATGAACTCTCCCAATGCGAGTCATGTAATATTTAATCCTAGGGTACCCTAATATGATCTGACAGACCCTCGGTCGACAAATATTACTTTATAACTAATAAATGCATAGCACTTAACGTACAAGCTTTTGTGCTCTTTTCAAGTGACTCACGAGACACGTGTCAACGCACTACTAATGCTTTTTGAGCCAGTATATCGTACGTATCGAAAAGTAAAGGGACGATGGAGTTCACATGACGTTAGTCGGTGTACGCTAATACATTCAATATGTGATGTATTAGAAATCATTTCGTAGAACGTTTATAAAGGTGTACATGGATTTGGAAATATATAGAGTATTTCATGACATTTGGGACTAGCTGAAAAATTTCGTATAAACGAGTATCCAATATAATCCTCTTTTCAAGTTATAGTCATTTTTGTAACCCAGTAATGTGTATCTCCTTATTTTTACCAAAAATTCTCGACCTTGGTAGCCTTGTTGTATACTTCGACAAAGTATTCCAACCCTGACAATGGATGTTGAATAAACAATTGTCTTCAAGTCTACCCAGAAATAAAAATCCAGTGAACTTAAGTCTGCGAAACGAAAAGACCGAGCCATAGGTCTTGCACGACCTATCCATTTGTTAGGAAATCGTTCGTTCAAGAAATGTCTAGCTACACGGCTAACATGTGGCGGTGCACCGTCATGCATAAACCACATGTGATGTACAACATCAACTGGGACTTCTTCCAATAGTCCAATTGATTACTCAAGAAACTGACACAAGATTGATCTATTCCCATCAAGAAAATATGGTCAACATAGAAGTGGCTATTTCAAGCATATTCTATGAAAGTAAACGCTTGTATGTTACTAGGAGTAGAAACATGACTATGACTCAGAAACAAGATCAAATAGGGCACATATTTAGATCAACTTCCCTCATTCCTTGTAAGCAGATCAAGCTAGTTCTTCGTGTTACGAAATACCTTAGGCGTTTATTGTGTTAGTGACATTCTTTCAAACGTACGATGCCATTATTGAAATTAGATTTTGAACCACAAGCGGAACTGATTCTTCTTTTCGTGTTTTCTTTTCCTTCATTCACGTTTCTTTCAAAAAGAAACAATTGTATTTGTTTATTTGAGATTAGTGTAATATTATTCTTACCGTTGAAAGCTCAAAGACATCACTGACGTTACCAAAATCGAAAATGACCACTGAAGCCGATACTATTGATTTCGATATAAAGCACTTTGTATGCAGCTTCCTGTATACTCTAAAAATTTGTACATATTTTTGTTTCAATACCCTGCATATAATGTACGGTTATGAGACATGTTACCTGTCATTATTATGGAGATACTTACGGAAAGATTAAATTGTAGTTTGGAATATTAGGGACAAGTTGGAGTTTCGGCTAGTCTTCCGCAACAAGACACTCTCAGAGTCATGTTAGCCCATCAAGCAGTTACTTGTCAGGTTTGCTCCTGCTGCAAACTTTGTCCACGTACACGTTCGGAGAAAATTCAATTGAACTAACTACCAATAAAATGTTGAAAAAGAAATATGGCGAAATTCTTTCTTGAAAAAACTGTGCGCGTAACTCTGTGGCAATCGTAACTTTACGTAGCTGTATTCAATTCGTGTTAATAAAACTTTTAACAGACTTTACTCTTTATGAAATAGCCCGTTCTCGACAGGACGTATTTCAATTTTCACTTAAATTTTATTTTTAAGAATTACACGCCATGTCGATATTTCTTTTGACACTTCGTATTGTTAGAGTGTAACACAGTAAAAAATATATAAACTTTTACAGTGTTTGTCCAACAATCGACCAATTTGTACCAAATATCGCCAATTTTTTATTTGTTTGTACTAGACTAAAAATTGGTCAATCCAACTAGTAGATGATGTCTTGACACATACGTTCATATGATATGAAAAATATATGGCATTTCGTTAAAAAAATTGAAGGTCACTTTCATTTCTCGGAAAAAATTATAAATATGCAAAATTGATATACACTGTCCTATTGATCATAACAAAATATGAAACATTTCTCTCCCATTTTTTTGTAACCACAATAATTTCCGAAAAAATCACTGGCTAGTAATACGGGTAGCACAAACACTTTGTTTGTGTGTGTGTGTGACATTCCATTCAAACGTTTCAAATTATTCGTACACAATAAATACATATTTCTAACATTCATTTAGTTTTGCTCAAAAGCATTGTTTCCATTCAAAATAACTTCTAATTCTTTGTGAACTGAAGATGAACTTCTTTTTCGTGGCGTAACAGCATTATTTAAACGTTCAGAGAGTAGACATATCAGGTAAACGAGAATTGGCTTTCAGCCAATTGTGAAAGCTAGTCTTTCAGAACTTCTTTACTTTCTCGATAGACGTTGTATAGATCTCTTTGGAAACATGCCATTTCATTATTTTCACAGTGCTGTCATCAATATCAGAAAATCCATAAACTTTCAGTTTTTTACATCTCAAAGTTTCATACTCACTGCTACTCTTCAATATTTCTAAGATATCTGCTTATATTTATGGATGTTGTAGCATCCAAGTTAAGTTAGAATTATTATTGTCGGTCGAAAAATAAAAAATATTATCACAAACAGAATTTTGATTCCTCGTCAATTATTCTGGCTTACTTGTTAGCAATTGTAATTTTCTTCGCTGTTCGAGTCATGCGAAAATAGTTTGGTATATAATTCCTCAGTGAAAAACGAAAAGCAGCTTTAACAAGTTTCTCTTCTTATTTCAAAAACAGGAACAAAAATGATTTCACTATATGCCGGTGAAGTTTGAGAAAACATTTTGAGAATATCCCAGTGAAATTGACGTTTGAACAAAAATCGTGTGTTCCTAGCTTCGTATCTGGGAAGAAGATTAGTTTTCCCAAAGGACGTCGGATATAGAATCGATCCAACGTTGGTTAGATGTCGGCCATGGAAACTGACTGGTTAGCCGTGATGGCGAATATCTACAGTATCGTATCCTGTTGCACAAAATTTATATCGTACCGTTCGCAAACAAACATTGCTTCCGTTGACACACTTATTTGGATAATCTGAAGAGTTTAATAATTGTTGCAATGCTTGTGCATTAATATTTAACAATTCGAACAGCTTTCAATGTATTATACATAAACTCATAAATTAAGGAAAATAGAATTGTAATACACCTCATCGTACCAGCTTAAACATTATATAATAATAACGCTCGTGTAATAATTAATGCTAATAATTACCAAGCTTCGGTTTATTTAATTTTGTTACGCCCAAAGGCTTCTTTCTCGTATAATATTGAAAAGTAACATTTTAGGAGAGTCAGATTATATTTCATGTTTAATTTTAAATCTTTTCGAAAATCATTGAAGTATAAATATTTAATATAATTGCTTAAATACTGTAAGAGGGTGTTAGTAGCATTTCGGTTTTACTATTTAAATTTGAATGTAAATTATTTCGCAAATAAAAGTCCAAATCGGGTAGAGATTATTAACCAACTAAGTCGTTTTCACCGAAATACTTAATTACATAAACATACAATTTACATCGATACAAATTTATATACTCCATTTTGTAACAGCATTAATTTCCTTGGGAAATATTTTTTTCTAAACAATCGAATATTACACAGGAGAGAAACGAATCCTCATATAGTATATGTACTGAGTTATTCAATAAATTTTTGCGTTTTTTCCATTGTAAAAAAAATACTATGACACTTCAACTTTGAACAACTGTAAATATACGAATGAGTCGATAAATCTATATTATATATACATTGACATCTTTGCCAAAATTTTATCCACAGTTCCAGAATCATAGGAATGTTTAACTTTCCTGGATTACTCAATACAAAAGATACACGATAAAGTATTAATTATTTTAAAAATTCCTATTTTGATTAATCCCTTAAATTCCAATTTTATGATCAACTTGAATCAAATTAAATTTTCTATATAGAATACGTGAATACAAATTTTTTAATTCTTAAGAATCTTCTTTGACCAATACCCAAATATTCTGCCATCGAAACAATCTATTATTCGAACACACTATTATCCGAACATGTCTATTAAAATGTTCTTCTATAACGATATGAATAGAGAAAGGAATATAACAACTCCTTAATAGTCTTGAGAACAAAAACGATCAAAGTTTAATACTTTATTTCGACACTTTAGCTCTAGTTACTTTAAGAAGTTACTAAGAAACTTGAATTGCGTTTGATCGTTTGCACTCGACTATTAAAAACTTGTTACGTTACATTTCTTGTGCGTGTGTTTACGATAAACGAGCAGAATGATATTCGTACAAATCAATTATATTTTAACGGTTAACGCTAATTCTGATCGTCGTACCTTGAATCAAAAGGAAAAGAAAACTGCATAGGACTAACTACGGAAACAAGACACGAAACAATTCATGAATGGAAAAAACCATAGGATCATAACGAGAAAATTTATGCTACTAAGAAAGCTATGAATTCTGGGATTGTAAATATTTTCATCGAGGATTTTCGAAACATTCCTACCGTCGGAAAAAAATGTTTATCCATGGTACACGTACGAGGAAATTGCGCGTAGCGAGTCCTATTTCTCGCGCGCGTACCATAAAAAGTCCAAGGTAAAAAAGAAAGTTAATTCCAGACAAGTTAAGTATGCGAGAAAACTTGGTAAAAAGCTAAAAGAATGATCCTCCTGCATTATTTGTTCACTCGTGATATTTATAGAATTTAATCTGAAACGAACGAACGATTTTTGAAATTCGCGTTCTATTATCGAAAAATCCCCCGAGTCGAGTTTTATTTTCCTATTATCGTTGAAAATGGAGATTATTTTGCTTCTCTCCGGTTCCAGAACGTTTCTTAAAGTTCCATACGTAATCGTCCGCTCCTGTCCCACTTTGACTAGTGCAACGCGAAACATTTGTACGGTTCACTGTTAGCATACTTTCAGAAATCCGTCGGGAAAATTCAGAGACCTTCTGAATCGTTGATAATCTTTGTTTTCCACTAGCTTCCGTTCCGTGCTTTCGTTGTCGCACAATATGAATAATAATACCCTGCATTTCCCAGTCACTTGAATACGTAACGGTCCAGATTGGAATATTTACGACACGCGCGGCTAATACAATTTTCATTTCCCTGAAGATCGGTTACACATGTTATTCAGATCGATATAAATGTTAAAAGCACGGAACGAAAGGCTGGACGCGTCTTACGGAGATTCGCGTTTATCGTTTAAATTAATCGGTACGTGCCGAATAATCTTGGGGATTGCTCGTCCGACCAAGCAAAAGGAAAGTTCAATTTACATGGATAATTACATAACTTAATATTTCGTTACGTTCCCCGTGCACACTAGGTGCGAAGCTGCCACCTGAGATATCCCGTATTCGTCTCTCGTTTCAAGTTACGATGGCGCAACATAGAATATTTATGGTGTCCCGAGTCGCTGGCAGGCTTCGTCGTTCGCCAGAGGGACATGGCGCTCTATGAATATTTAGAAAATTATATCAGTCAACTTCGTCGTTCTCTTTCATTCGTTACCTGTGCCTACACTTCTAAACGTACAAACGAGTGTAACTTCTTTGTAATGGATCGCCATGGGCGTGAAAGTATGCTCTTCGCAATCGGGGCTACTCTCTTCGCCCTCTCCTTTGAGAAATTAAGGGAACTCTCTCGCGCGGCCAAAAAATCGATTCCCTTTCTACGTTTTCTTACGGTTTAGAGTCTTAAGAATGCCCTAGTAAAAGTTTAGGCTGAAATTCGAAGAATCGACAAAGTTACGGGAGTTTGAGGAAGGCGGTTTCTGTTGCGGCGGAGAATGGCGATTGGAAAGTTTAGAGCCATTTTTCTCCAAGTTACATTTTTCAAGTTTAGAGAAGTGATATTTCAGAAACTAAGAAAGCTTTCGACTTGAAATTTTAATAGCTTGTAGAAAACACGTCCGCCTACTCGTGGAACTAGAATTACATCAATATCTGTCATGGTTGTTTTCTTATTAATAAAAGAAGACGCAATTTGTGTACATTTTTCGCTTCTTTAACTTCAAAGTAACGCCATCTTGTGAATTACTTACATTCATTAATTACTTATTTACTTTGAACTCTTTTAAATTTTACAGATTTTGTTATCACACAAAACCTACACCATGGTCGAGAACATTGTAACAATGAGTAAATATTCTTTTCGAAGAAACAATTGCTGGATTTGTCTTAAGCACCAAAAATTTCATTTCTCACGAGCAAGCTTCAAATTTGTTAAATCTTGAAAATTTGTGTTGAACACTTTTAAGAATTAATTCATATCCAGACTAATACATCGCAGAAGCGTATTCTAAGTGAAATCTAATCAATGTATAATGTAACAGTCTAAGAGCGTAAGATCCTTAAAGTCTAACGGAAACTATTTCAAGTAACTTAGGGTTCCGTTAGCGCCATAGCTAATGTCATAATAATGAGCCGATAAGACAATCTGGAAGAAATTAGTAATACCTAAACCATAAGCCTTAGAAGTTTGAATCGTGCCGAAGAAAATTATCGTAACGATAAATATTACTAACTTTAACTTGGATGTTCTAAAAACATTAATACCTCAAAACTTAAATACGTTAGATGATAGATCAGAAAATTCATTACCCACAGAATATCCATGGGCAACATTGAAATACTCCACTAGAGAATTGAACAAGGTTTCCAGTAAATCCAAGAAAAACCTGAATGTGTCGAAAGGATGAGAAGATCAAAGATAAAACATTTAGAGAATATCGCTGACACGCAAGGTGGTCATTTTGAGTATATTGCGTGTAGGTAATCAGATACAAGTTGCTAGAACACAAAACTCGCTATCACTCGAAAACAAGGTCGAAAAGGACGTACGTACATATGATTGTTATACTGTTTTAAAATGTTAAATATGTCTCGGAAAAAGTACGCGCTATATATTCTTTACCAGTACGATCTTATACGAAGTATAACTAATACAGTTTTCTCATTATAAGTATTATTGTACCAGTATCGTAAAAATGCCGCCATCTTGCTACATTTCATATGTTAAATCCCATGCCATGATCACAATCTTATTTCAAACGTCCCAATATTTTAAAGCAACTCATATTTCACGTTTCCATTATAACGACAATTGTACAGAGTAAGAATTTGTTTGCTTTCTTTGGTTCAGATGGTCAGATCTGTTTAAAACATGTACACCATGAATCTTTCTGTTTATGTTCGTCGATATAGTGATATCTAACACAACAATGAACAATCAATGATGATTTAAAAAATGTATACAATTACTTAAAGTATAATAGATTATACGATAAGTTTTGCCGATAAAACTTATTGAACAACCTAGTATACAAAGCATATACAAATATGTGAACAAAATTTGAAATCGATAGGTATAATACTTTTTTTTAATGAATAAGCAAAGGAAGCCTGGAAGTACGCTCTCTAGGTCAGTTCAACTACCTGAAATAACAAAAACTGAATCTAAATATTAATTAGGTGCAAGCCGGATTAGTGTTATCGAAATAAGGGGAAGGGAGTGTAGAAAGGTGGGACAATTCTTGGAAAGCGAACTACGTGGAAGTAACAGTAAAAGTAAAAAGAATTAACGATTATTTGCTCGTTGAAGTTATAAAATTTGCGGTACCGGCAGGAAGTAATCAGTACGCTGAGTTTACGAGGGGCGGATAGCAGCAAATAGTCCTCTTAATCCCTCCGTTAAGGCGGTTTCTGACTCTGCGTGTACAATAACCGACCGAACAATAAGATTTCGGGACAGTACAACGAACAGTTGTACGGTGCTCGTCCACGCTATTCAGAAGATGAGGAAATTCGGAGCAAATTAAGAAACCGTCATTTAATCGTACTTTGAGTCGAAACAGTAAAGAAGTATTCTAAGAGAGCCGAAGATGAGTATGTACAAAAGTATTTTTAAAAAGAGTAAAAGATAAAAAAACTTCAAGTACAGAATTAAGATCTTAATAAGAGAACGGAAAGAACGACAAAGGGAATGTAAACAACGAAAAATAATGCGAAACAATTATACGAGCGAAGAAACGAACCAAAGGAACTGAAGCACAAGTATCGAAGATCAAGTAAAGAGACTAGAATAGAATAAAGTAGGATAGAACAAATAAGAGAAAGTGATAACGAAAAAGTACCAAAATTGACGAAAGAAAACGAAAACTGTGAAATTAAAAAGGACGATGGAGTGATAAACTTAAGGTAAAAGGTAAAGGATTAAGGTAAAAGAAACGAAAGATAAATATAGAATAGTGTTTATTTTATTAAAATTGTAAGGAATTGAACAATGCAATTAAAAAATTATGAAAACTATTGACGAAATTTCATTATAATGGCGCTTTCAGAGAGAGAAAGAATAGTTCAACTTACTTTCATTATATTTTGTAGTAATCTTATGGTAGGAAAATAAAATGTTTTAAATCTAAAAAAACCTAACGACACTTAAAGGGCATACTACATTAGTATTGCCTTTTACAAATTGAAAATATATTTTAAATATGTTGACATACATATTAATGACTTATTATGTTCTACTAATGTTCAGTCAGTTGGAGACTAGGTTATGAGCAACTAAAATGCGACAGCTGGAGGCTTGATTAAATGCGGAGCGGGCGGCGTTACAGCAGAAGGAGTCTCCAGAAGAGACCACACGATCTGCGATGAAGGTTGCTATGCTCAGCTGGCAAACGTAGAGAATTCCAGGTGCTAACCTTCTCTTTAAAGACGTTTCTCTTCTTCCGTTTACTTCCATTTTTTTTTTTTTTTTTTTGCAATTGCGTAACATTACCATTTTATTCGTAGATTAAATCCGCCTCCATTTTTTCTCAAAAGAAGAAGAGAAAACCCGATCCTAGGAATTGCCGGAGTTGCGAACAAGCGAGACATTTTCAGGCGGGAATGTCCAAATCCCAAAAAGAAAGACAGAGAGAACGCCAATGAATCGTCGTAACGAGAAAACCCCATTGCAAAAGAATTTCCATGAAAAATTGGAACTGAAGGACAAGTCTGTGCAATTGACAAAGTTTTGACGATTTGCGTTGAGAGTTGACTCTGCGCATGAATGGGTTTTCGAGAGGAATAATTTGCTGAGTTCTGTTGGTTGATGGAGATGCGAATGCATGGGGCACTTTCGTCTGGACTGCTAATAGGACTGCAGTGGTGAGAGGTTCCAGTTAGGGTTGGGGATACTCGAAAGCAACCTTTGAGGAAGGTCGCGCAGAAAGAGATCCCGCGAAAAGACTGGGAACCTACGGCGATCGCAGTCAAGATGATCATCATAGACATGAAGAAATTCTTGGCAAAGCTGGCGACTGGGAACAGTTTGGGTTGGGTAGATCCCGACGGAATGTTCTACGAACGAACAGACGCGAGCAAATTTTTGAAGGAATGTTTAAAGGACTGCGCGGAATCGAGCACGAAGGAGCCAAAGTGAGAACAGTATGATACAAAAGAAACAAGTGGCACAAGATGGACGACGTACAATTGGGAGAAGATGATCTCACAAGAGAAGATACCACCGTTTTCCTCATAGTTCCTGCATTGTTTGCCTCCGGGACTTTGGATGCATATCGAAACGGAAGCTGATTGGAAAATCCCGCGCAGGTTTTGTTGTGTTAAATACTTTTTCAGCCAGGAGTGTTTTTACGGAAATTACTTGCCAGCTTTCACTCAAGGAGAGGATGTGTCGTCGTGGAAAGCGAGAGCATGGTGTCGCCTGAGAAAACTTTAAAAAAGAAGTGTTCAAATCTCAAGACTCAAGGGGGAGAACGAGGGTCTGACACAATGAGAAGTTGGTCAACTCCAATTGGATGAATATCAAGATGTATACAATAGCTGGAGCAGAGGTAACAAGGGAATATATTTGTGGAGATTTTTGTTTTAGATAGCAGCATTTATTTCCTTCGAGTTATTTTGAGTTTTGCGTTATCCACGCGTCGAGACGACCACTTTCCAAAGGAGGAAGAATAATGTAAAACATGTTAACAATTTATTATGTTTTACTAATATTCCCTGAGTACGTCAATAAATAGATCTGTTAGTTGATAGCAGAACAACGATCTATTTGAAAGTTACTCTCTAGATTTCAAAGTGATACGATATTCTATTCCTTGTTCGCTAATTTATTAGTCGATAATGTGGTCGAAGTAACGCGCGTCGTGCGGTTATATTATCTTCAATATATTCCTCGTTATTATGTTACATTTTACTATATAAATATTATCCACACACCATCGATCGAAAGTATGAAAATAACTTTTTGTCATCTTTTATGGTAAATCGGCATGAAATTAGTAAATGCATGAAAATTATGGATTTCAAAATTACTGTGCCGGTATTAAAATTCACCACATAATCCTTATCTTATAATAGCAACTTACTACCGTGCAGCTATTTCTCAGCTCAATGTTTTTAATACATGGAAACGTATTCAGAACATTCTATCGTTATACTTTGTCCTGAATTTTTGATAAAAGAAAACTTTTAAAATATAAAAATTAGTTTGTTGGTTCAAAGTTAATTAAAAAGTTCGTAAAAGATTTTCAACATTTTCCCTGAAGCTTTAAGTAATTATTTAATTAATATCCATTTCACTATTTCGAATGAAGCGATATTATAAAATTATCCAAATCAGAATTTCATACCGTGAAGATTCTATGGTTCAGAATTGCATTGGAGTAATACGCATGCACTTAATTGACGGTTGGCGTTAGGAATTCCATTAGACATTTAACGTAATCTTGAATTTTTTATTCACAATTTAATATACGAAATGTAATATATTCTTTGTGTAAGAAGTAAAAGTAAAATGTTCTAGTATAGTATATACAAGTTTCAAATGAATTTTTAACAAATTTTTTAATATGCTATTGATATTAAATAGAAAGTTGACCTAGAGTTTTGTACCGATAATTAGAAAATAGGAGAAAATTATAAATAATATTTTTTACCATTACATATGAAAGTTACGTATGTGTACGAGATATTTTCAATACGACTCAAAATTATTTAAATATTCGTACATAATATGTAAACGTTTATCAAACGGTTGAAAGTATGCTTGAAATATTGATTCGTATCTTTGGAACTAAGAGAATTATTTTTAATTCCATTAGATTTGTGTCACATGAATATAAAGTAAATGGAACAAGGAATAAAACGAAAACCTACCCGCAGATATCAACCCTTTATAAAAAATGTACTATGCAACAAAATATTTTCACAGTGTTGTAACGTTTTCTAATAAAAACATACCCTGAAGTTCTTCCGCAATATATATTCTCATTAAAGAAAAAAATTGAACAACATAGGAACTCTGTAAAAAGATCGTTGCCTGTGCGTCATGGACGAATCTTTTCTTCGATCGCTGGGAAATGACCGATGAAACCATATTAGCACTGATAACTCGTTTTCCTTCTCGATTGAGTTATCCCGACATTAGATGGCCGGTGTAATGCCATAGACAGGCTGTCAGCAAAATGTCCTACCAGCGGAAAATAAGGAGGGTGGATACTACACTTATGTGCGCGTGTATGTACGTGTACGTCTCCGCATTTAAACGCCTGCACAGCAGGACGAGTGAACCTTCACGCTACGAAGCGTTTGCTAACTTTAAAGAATCGGGTCAAGCTTAATATTTCAACTCCAATCGATTAGTCGGATTTCGCTCACTTTAAATATTTATACGTATGCACTTGGTACTCTCTACATGTACAAAATGAACCACTTAAACGAGAACATCTGGCTAGATCTATGCCGCAACAAGAAATTTCAAATAAAAAGGACAAAATTGCTTTATACCCGTATACCACATCTAATTTTCTGTAGCTTTTCGCCAATATACTCAGAATTTCGTGAATAGCAATATTGATATTTTTACAGATGTGTAAAAAAGCGAAACATTTTTTCATAGAAGAGGCAAGGAAACGGATGTTGCCTCACCTCTCTCTGGTTGAGCTACTAGACCTGTTTCATTGCTTATAGAGATATGAACAAATTATTCAGAACAAAGTTAAATTGTTCGAAAGAGTAAACATACGAAAACAATATTTTTCCGGAGATCATTTTTTTTGAGAACACAAGATCGTGAATGTTTGTTTTTTTTTATGGAAGATTGATTTTTATTAAATTGATCGATTTTGCACGTCATTCTACGGATGTATAAGAATATTACTGGAATATATTCGAAAAATTAATACTTTGTGAAAACAATGAAATAGTTCATTTAAGTGTGTCATACACCGAAACAATTAAGCAAACTTACAATTAAAATAACATTTAAATTAGCAATTTTTAAGTATGACATTATACTAGTTCTTTGCAAGGGATGAAGACTGCATTGATTGATGCACTCAACAGTATTGGGTTTCATTGAAAATAGAAGGTGTAATAGCATTTCTCATCTACTTATAACGATACACAAAAGTGCATGAAAAGAAACATGGGAGTAGTGCCTCGTTTAAAATCATTTAACTTTGTCTTGTGACATTTTCTTATATTTGTAAGTGCTGTAAGTTTGAAAGCTTTTGTATTCCTGTTTTACGCAAATAATTGCAAGTATTGGAATATCATTAGATCTCCATTAATGAAGTAATCAAATAAATAGTACTACTACTTTTTCAAATTATTGTCTATTTCTTTTTCTTATACGGGGAATCATTTCGGAAGAATAGTCTCCAGATACACAAAATCATATATATTTGTTAGTATAATAATATACAAAAAACATTTTTTAGTATTTCTCTTTGGCTTTCTTAATAATCAAACAATATGGTGAAGTTTATGTACATATACTAACACTTTTCAAAATTACTTGTAAAATCACTTTTGTACACATACAATATAATTTTAGTGTAATTATATATATAATAATTATAATAGATATCAGATATCCAATTAATTATATCAAGTATTGTATAATCAACGTTTAGTTACAGCACTTGTTATTTCTATACCACCCTCAAATTATGTACTATCATTTGCATCTGTTACATAACTGACAAATAATTTTGTTATTGTTTTTTGTGGCATTTTATGATAAACATCAATAATACCGTTTACAATTCACCATGAAATAAATCTCGGTATTATTGAAAAATTAGTTTACATTTCATTAGGTATCCAATAAACTCAACCTGCGCGTTTCATCGATCTCATAATGTATGCGACCTATCAGCTTAATGCTACTTCCTCTAAATGCAATCTGCTGTGAATTATTTCTGATTTCAAAGCTTTGTCCCTGAAATGTCATTATACAGAAGTTTGACGTATAAAATTCATGTTTTATACTCGATACAATAGTTTTATTTCAAAATACTTAATGATACGTCGAGAAATAAAATCGTATTATTCAATTTATAATTAGAAGCAATTTAACTTATTTATTGTTTACGAAAAAAAAAACAATAATTCTAAAAGATGAACTATAATTTCGGTTATAAAATAATTCTATTAAAATATACTAAAGATTACGTCATTAAAACATAGCGATAGTATTAATGGCGTGAATTATTTAACTCAGTAATTTTTTAATCGATGTATTGATTTTTAATAACCAACGAGCTTGAGGTGAGGCGCAGCTATTGTTAATGAGATACAAAATGAATTTCTGTGTAGATAAATATCGGCACTTTTAATTACTACGTTTCCTCATGGTTCACTGCATTGTACGAGCAAGCAGAATTAAAAGGAAAAAATGATTGCACACTGGTAGACAGTGAAAGAAGCTATTTCCATATTTTGTACCATCATCCACAGAACCTCATTATATCAGTTTTTGCTGAAATTGATATTTTACGGTAAAGCAAACAAAAATTAGCAGAATATTTTCACAGAAATTAGAACATTTACTTTTTGCATTTAATACATTCAATTGTTGTTTAACACATCTCAGTTTTGACAACTCTCTGATGATTTTTCTACTTTCCAACTTAAAAGAAAATTTTATAGTAAAGAAAATTTATCGATTTTATTGAGTTTATTGATTTTATTGCTGCATATTCGTATTTTTAAAATGTTTAAATAAACCCTAAAAAAAATTGCATTTTATATAAAATAGTTGAATGATCTGTAAAGAGTTAAATAAACCACATGTTTCTTGTTGGAAAGTATTGTGACGTATTTGTCTGCGTTAATTTTTGTTAAGAACATATATGTGTATAGTATCGCATCAATTGCACCTCCCTCGTCGTGATGTATTTATTCATGAAAATTCATATGTGGAAATAATTATTCCACGTGATCACGTTGGGAAAATATTGAACCTGTACATGAAATTGTGCATTCGCACACGTTTTCAATGATTTTTTAACGTAATCAGTATCGCTTGAAAACTTTGAAAACTGCACAAATAATACTTAATAAATCTATAGATTCAATGGGAAATTTATAAATTCGCAGTTATCGTTTTAATTACAAAACAGATCATTAATACTCCGACACGTAATAATTACTGCTCCGCTCTTTCACGGAAGCGTATTAAAAATTATTTGTCTCGATTAACCGCATTAGAGGCAAATTATTTTTATGCTTGTCAAATATCACAAATTAAAAGACGTATTGATATATCGTCGGTTACGAGTACTTCCTATAAACGTTTTAATTCGCTAAAACCTCTGTTTGAAATGTCCTTCTTGGTAAAAGTATTGCGTGTTACCAGATCATAATTTCTTCCTTAGGGAAGTGTTATTAACAGAATTACAAACGAGTTCCATATGCGTGCATGAATACAATGGTACGAAAATAAGGTCAAAGGAAAGCTTTATTTTTAATTAAGAAGTAAACTAGTGCGTGCTCTGGAGCCCAAATCATCAACTTCAGTGAAGGATGAAATCTTTTTGATGTATACATGCCACGATACATGTTGAAAAATGGAATGTTTAATTAATAATAAAGTGAAGAGCTCAACGTCCCACACACTCTTTGATCCATGTATAAATTCCTTTACTTTTATACTAATAATTGCTTTTTGTACAATAAATAATGGTAATTATTTAGAAATTTAATCTCTTCACGAATTTATCTTCACGATGAAATATACAAATATGTTGTCGAAGTTATCATTCTGAATAAATCTTTCATGTTCGTTTCGGGGTTATAGACAAAAATATATTCGGTAATGTATTATATTCTGGTTATTACAATGGTTTTGACAATAAGTCTTAAGTATGCTGGCAATATTCCAGTATTTTTGTTCTTGTTTGAATATTTAAAAAAAAACGAGAAGTAGAAAATTTCCAGTGTATTGTGTTAAAATCCTTACAGACTTAATTTATTTAATCATAATGAAATTTTATGAATTTTTAATTTATGTAATTATTACGATAAATTTATCGACTTTTTAATCAAATTAAAATTAATTCAGGACACAATGAATTCACAACATCAATGAGGGCAAACAATTACCTAAGTAATTTATAAATTTAAATTGTATATTTTATATTTATTTCATTAATGTTTTTTATTGAATAACTTAAAAATAAGATTTGTTTGTGGTTTCAATATCATTTATTCAATTTGCAATAATTACAATAAGCAGTATTATAAAACTAAGACTTGCATTTAATGAAATTTTTAATCGTTAACAAACATGTTTTCTAAATACTTGAAAGCAATTGCAAATCAGAAGTCACTAATCAAAGAATAATATTTAAGCCCAAGACTTCTTATACAATCTAAAAACATAACAATATATTCAAAGAATTTAGACAAATTTAAAAATGTAATCAAAAAAAGAATTTTTGATCCTAGTATTACATCGTGAATATTACAAATACGAAAATAAATATTACTATAATTGAATTCTAATTACTTATGTTAAGAATCAAATCATTAAAGGAATTTTAATTGATACAAAACATATCATTTACGCGAAAATATCATACGTAACATGTTTTCGTTAAATATACAAAAGTATGAGTACAAGTTTTTAGCATAGTAATTAGTTAATCCACAAACTATCGTAATATTTTCATAATACCATGGGAACTGATATTCAGCGTTATTTTTAACTTGTCTGTATCGCGATAACTTTCCTTTACATACAAACGTAATATGTTTATTACGCGAACGTTATTTTAAACGTATTCAATTGCAAAACATGAGCCCCTTTATATGATAATTACACTTCGCGAGCTTGTACCCGGTTCTACACTCTGTAATTCAAACTGCGTATTTTCGCGCCGTTTAATAGTATTGTATGCGAATTCATTATGCGTGAAAATTTGTTCAAGTGAAAGAAGATAGGACGATTCGAGGTAAGCTAAAGCAGCTTAACGATTTCCGCGCCATGAAATGCCCTGCAAGTTTTGAAAGAGACCAGAATTTCTAAAAACAAGAGCAGTTAATACTATTCGCATGTTAATGTATATTGAATATTATACGAGTACATGTGCATTGTACTTTACAGTGTTGCAGTCGATTAAATTAATTCGTATTACAAAATATACCACTATCGCTTTTACTCACTTGTTAAATGTTAAAATGAAAAACCTACGTTTCAACATTATTGAATCTGGTATGTGTATCAACGTTTCATAGACTCAGATTTCAAAGTACACTTTTCCAATGTGAAAAATACACTTTCTCTGATTCGAGGATACTCGTAACGTGAGTTTCTATGGCATGTTTAAACATTTTTCAATCACGACTATTACACAATCGACACGAAAATAAGGTCAAAACTGAGAAAAAGTATCAAGTTACGAATTAAAGTAAGTTGGGATTTAAAGTAGAGAGCTGCCTGATAAATATTTGGTTCATGAATCTATTACAAATTTTTGAAACATTTGTAACAGATGCAGCAAAGTTTTATATTAAAATTGATCAACCGTTTGCTCTACTTTTGTACCTTGTTTAAATGCACGTGTTACATTCCTTGATGAAACATAGGTTTTACGAAGCAAGTAAAGTAGAAGTTGAAAAATATAACTTGATATTAATAGAAGAAAAATTTTATTTTCTACCAACAATTACGGAGGTATTAAAACCGTTCTAATTTCTCTTACTAATTGCTAAATGTAAATTGTATAAGCAAAGTAATTAATATTATTGACATATGGCATGAATATAAATTTGTCTTTATTAGTATTATTTGAAAAAATAAAACTTCCATTACTTGCTAAATTATTGGTACTAAACATACTCTTGATTATATTACGTCTGTGAATAATATGAAAGAAAATGTTTATCTCAGAAAATTATATATTTTATAAATTTTATATTAACGAATCATCCAAAGAGCTGATTACTTTCACGTGAAAGTACTTTATTAGAAATGAAATATCCAATAAAATTTGCTATTTTTATTATTTTAACAGAAGCAAAATGAAAAGTAGTAAATATGTGTCAAAAGCTAAATTTTACGAGATGGATAAGAAATAAAATGAAGGGTGTTTGATAGGTGTAACTTAGAGCAGTAATAGGCTGAGGTCCAAATCCACATTCAGTCTGTTCGTGTATTTAAACTTTAACAAAACAAATGAAGGATCATGAAAAGGCTTGTTTCCAAAAGCATGCGGTGCAAAATGGCCATTAAGAATTTGAAGGCCTTAACATCGTTCTCTTTTGCTTCCAAACACTGCAGGTAAGAGAGATTTCAGCTGTTCCAAACTTTCAAGCTTTCATTTCCCTAGCTCTTTCTTGATGTTTTTACTACTAACAAGAGTAAACATTTTAATGAGAACTTTTAATGAAAAAAAATATTACCAGAGGCATTTTTTTAATTCCACTATATAATATGTTTCTTACTTTTTTGTACGAGTTTGCAAGAGTTCGACTTCTGATACAAAGATTCGTTATTACTAATTAATTAACAGGGACTAGAAATTTTATTACGAGGCTGAGAAACTGAAGAAGAAACCAAAACTTAAAGAAACATGTTTAACACAATTCAGGGAAAAATACTCTGCCTGTGTACGACCTTTAATACGACCCTCTTACAAATCCTTATACTCCAAATGATCAGTGTCATTAAAAAACTGTAAAACCCTGGTGCAATATAATATATAATTGGCTACGCATTTGTAAACATTGACAATGACATGATTTGTTACCTATCGTTCCTATTGCCCTACGTACAATCGGTTTGACGTCCAGTAATCGAGAATAGACCGATATGCTCCTTGCATTGGGTGGATACAATAGTAACGCATCTGATACAGTTTGTGTGTACAACGAACGTATCCCAATCACCATCATGCTGATAGACACGTAATTCAACCAGTAGGACGAATACTCAGTGAACATTTTTCAATCACTGCACAATTTATTTATTTATTTAATTTATTTAACGTCTCTATTGCACAAAGCCTGCAACACAGGCATAGAATAAATACTTATTTACTACAAGGAATAAGATACAAGAAAAATAAAGAGACGAAGAGCAACAAATGTGTTACTGTTAAACCTAATCTCAAATTATGTCGTGAACAACGAATTTGTGAAAACGCAAAAGAAAAAAATTTTAGTAACTATAACTAATAATCCTTGTATTAGGACGTATAAAATTGCTTTACAGCATGCTGCTAGTAAAATAATAGTACTACGTTTGTAACAAAATTTACCCTCGTTACTTTATTAAAACATAACTGATCGCGATTTTGTTTCACGAATGACTTTTCATCATTGATTGCTCTAATAACACTGTGGCGATCTAACACATTTAACGTCGATCAATAAAACAGAAATGAATACGTATCGAAATTTTCAGCAGAGCACGTATTAAAAGAATTTCTGAAATTCTTGGATTGTTGTAGAAACTCGATTTCAATGCAGACGCGTAAACATTTGGGTTGAAATAATCGCAAATAAAGTAATAGAATCTCATTCGTTTAAATAACTGAATATTTCAAAATGATATATAAAAATGATAAAACTTCAAACCATTTCTTTGAAAAAGTTAAAATTTGTTAGCAAAATAGCTTATCCATCTAACCTAACCAGATTCCGATCGTTGGACTTTCATCTTTTATTTCTAGTTCAGATATTTATTTATAGTATTCGACTGAATCATAACTTACATTGAAAATTGCAAGAGTGCTGCAAACTTAAAGGCGAAAATCGGTTTAGCTTTTGAACGATTAAAGATACAAAATGCACGATATAAACTACATAATAACTTAGTTTCTAGATCACAGTTCTGTATGCACCAGCATTGCGAGCATTCCCGGCAACTTCTGTATTAATAAATCTAAAACTAAATATCTTAGGTTCATATACAAGCCTGTGTTCAACAAGTTTCTCGTGGTCTGATATTCATAATATTTATAAACGGAAACAAGCGAAATATGCTCTGTAATGAAATTAAGTACATTAATTCTTACTCAAATGTGCATGCATTCAACAAATTTTCAATTGTAAAATTATAATTAACGGATAACTTTAAGTTAGTTAATCGTCAACATTAAAAATTATCCGAGTTGAATAGATTAATTATTACCTCATATAAACGATACGAGGTAAATACAATTATGTATTTGTTACTGTGGGTATGCAATTATGAAATCTGTATATAAAGAGTTTTTATTAAATGTGATTTATTTTTAAAATCTAATCGTATGTAACTTAATTACAATAAATGTTTCGATACCATACAATGATTGTATGTCAATAAATAAAAGCTTCTAAAAAGCTATTACGAAGTAGATTTATTTTATTTTAAATACTGATTTTGTTAGTGCTACATAATGTTCAAGTTCCGTAATCAAGGGAGGTACTAGTAATATTTGTAATACCGTTAAACACCGAGTAACTATAATTCCAATGATTGCCCAAAGAACTTCATTAACACTTCGTTTCTATTCGGTTTATGGGTCATCCGATCAAAGTGTTACGGGAAAAATGTATTTCCAAACTGACTGACTGTTGAGGTCCATATTGTCAAGTCCAGAATTGGACAATGGGTAGAACGGACTCAAAGTTGGATAAAGAGATATCTCATGCACAATGGCATCACAATAACGCGGAAATCGAATTTCTCCTTTGTAGGCTTATACCACATTTGCAATGCTACAACTTATCTTTATCAACTTGTTTCTAAACAAATTTACATAGAAGACATAACTGTGATATTATTCTTTTCCCTCAAAATTTATAGTGGATCACTGATACAATAGAATCATTGAAAAACTAGTTTCATCGAATAATACATTTTGAAATGAAATTTGATGATTTTAACCACGTTTCATAAGTAACACCAACAATAACAACGTGTTACGTAACGATGATAATTTTACTGATACATTTGTGTATCCCCGGACAAGTAATATGCAAAACAGTAGAAATACAATATTGGAAAAAATTGACAATGAATTTACAATGAAAAACTATATTCGAAAAAAGCTAGTATGAGTAAATTGAAGTAAACGTTTACTTTTAATATTATTTGTTACTAAAGAGATATGTTGTCAGAAGTTTAATAAATGTGTTATAATACCCATAATTTGATTCGAAGCATTCGTAAGATTTTAGAAAATTTTTTTTGTTAAATGCAATGCGTTTACCTACAACATAGACATATTATAAGAATAATAACTTATTTTTTACAAAGAAGAATAAAGATGTTATTGAATATCATTACTACTCTATTTATTATTACGTATTTTTATAAAACTAAACCCATATTTGGAAAAATTATGTATCTCACTTTTAATCAAATTTATGTATCTTGTTTATGCATTTAACAATTAACCAGAGATAGCAGTGAAATAATATTTATATTACAAAACGCAAATTCTTCGTACTTGGTTATAAAAAGAGGAAGTTTCAAATGCGAATAATCAGTTTCTTATAAATACCCTGTAAAACGATACAAAGTATAATTATTCAATAAATAAAACTTTGTTTCGTAGGTATTAATTAGAATACCAAAAGTACACTGTAAATACAATACAATTAAAAAGGACAATAAAGGACAGATATCGATGACACTAATGGTTCTCCCAAATGTAAAACGACAGCGTTGTGACAAGCCATTTATCAGACGAAATCGAATATCTTGTTACTTTTATTACAGGAATGCAAATGTGTTTCTAAATAACAGAGTATTCTCAAATATTCCTGTTTATTACATATGCAAGATACATGCTTTTCTAAAATAAACAATTAGCAGTATCGAATCCAAATGAATACTGAAAGTTAATCGTTCTATTCGAAATTGAAATCCTTACGAGGAAAATTAATTCATTGAAAACCAAAAATTCTAAAAATTACAAGGAGTGTATCTGAAATTTTAATAAAGTGTAGAAGTAAGAAAGCAACCAAGTTTAATTTGTTCGTTAATTAAAGGTTTCCTCTTCGCTAGATATAGTTCAATTACAGTATACAAAAAAACTCTTATCGTGCAATTAAAGTTATTGTAACGATTAAATATTCATTGGGTAATCGTAAAACGAATACATGTGCAATAGATAAATAAGATAAATATTTTCTCGATAGAAAAATATTACACGACTCGCACTACGGACAGAAATTTGACAATCGAACCTTACCTACCGAAAAGGACTGTAACTCCAATTTTAGAAATATTTAGTCGATTCGAAAATTGCTATATATAGATTCCTATTTATTTTTAGATTAACCTTCTATCGTAACAAGCAATATATGCCAGCAATTCTGAAATTTATTCAACGACCCTCTATTTCGTCCAAAGTGGAAAAAGACACACGATACAACGAAGGTTCACTTGCAACCTCACCTACCTGATTTCGTCCCATCAACGACTCCACGTTCCGAAATTAGTTCGGTTTCTATTCCGGTGACTTTTCACGCAACGCGAGAATGTCAACTAATATTGCGCATTCGGTAAAGGTCCTAGCATTTACTCGGACGGTGATTCACCCTCTATTATCACGGCGTTGGCGGCGGAACGAGTGCATTCAGTCCACCGAAGTTGTTACTCCATCGAAGCGCTCGAAACGAGATCCACCGAAAACCTGACAATCCCGCGGCAATTACCGGCAATTATTCGAGCACCAGGCATCCAGCCACGGCGTATCCATCCAGATAACGCGAGAGATCGCATCGCGTTGCGTGAAAATCGAAAATCACTCGATCGTGGGGAGGACCATGCAGTGGAACGAGAATTTAAAGGGTAGAAACGAAGATCCTTCGGGCAGCCAATGCGAACGGAAACGAACACACCATGGTCACGCAAAACAACACTTTTCTACTCACTTCTTCCGTGGCCAGAACACTTCGCGGACTCTTGCTCGAGGACTCGGCTCAATCTCACCGGTGTGCGTTGTGTGTTTTTATTTTTCGTTCTCTTTCCTTTTCCTTTCTTTTTTTTTATTTATCGCTCAACCGATAAACACGGCTCGCGAAACACGGTGTACAGAGGGAACAGCAAACGATAACGCGCGAAGAGCAGAAAACTAACGAGGATATGGATACGCGTGGAACGGCCGTGAAAAGGGAAACGTTCGGAGACAGCACGAAAAAAATAAATAGATAGTCGGATAAATATAGGTAAATAAAAAGAGAGAGAGAGCGAGAGAAACACAGAGGGAGAGAGAAACTGAGAAACGCGGAGAGAGAGAGAGAGAGAGAGAGAGACAGAGGGGAGGAGAGAGAAAGAGACAGAGACAGAGAGAGAAAGAAAGGGTGGAAGAGGGAAAGAACAAGAGAAAAAGTAGTGCAAGCTGATCGGGCCAAAGTACGACCAACGAGGAGTGAAAGCGACGTTCTCGGTGCAGACGCACTCGCGGTCTAAACACGTAAATGCACGAAAAATCGACGTGCACGCGACGGCGGTCGCGACGATACTGCGCCCTATCGGACAGCCCTGCGCAAATATAATGTCACCCCTCTCCTCCGACCACACTGTTCTCCTCTCCGCCTCTGCCACCAGCGAATCGAACCCACCCCCCTTAGAGCGACCGGTTTCTCTTCCTACCCTTTTATCTGCCGTCCTCTTCCATCCCTTCGCGCTCCACCGACCTCCCCAACCGTCCTATCGCGCTTCTTCTTCTTCTTTTTTTTTTTTTTTTTTTTTTTTTTTACCCCCTTTCCGTGGTGTTGGCGACTCTTGTCACGCTACCACAGAATCTGCTACAGGGATCCCTTTTCTAAAATGGGGGGCTTTGCCGGTGAGCTTCCGGTACACACCGATGGGTATTTCCGTTCACGCTCGACGGACTCAAGACGACGCAGAGAGAGGATCGGTCGGCTAACCGGGGCCGTGTCGATCCCCGCCCCGAGGTAATCGTACGTACCGTCCCCGATCGCGCTTCGTGTGTACCGATTATATCCAACGACCGGTAAGATTTCTTCTCCTGGACGCACTATTTCCAGCCTCTTTGAGCATTCGCGATACGCTACGCGCGGGGCGTTCATCCTGATTGATCGGGTATCGCTCTGATACGCAACTGTGTACGATCTAATGTTACCCCGCACTTGTCATCGTAGCGACGCGTAATTTTTCAAATGATAACGCAGTTTCGCTCCCCAGTCGCTATATTTACCGAATTATTCAACGCTGGCTGAATTACACCAAGGTTGTACGGAGTATCGGATATTGTTTGGGAATATTATTATTGTTCTAAAACTCCCGATTAGTTCCTCAATTTTACATACATATGTAACAAGAGACCGATGAAAATGGAAAATTAAAAGAAAATTATTCTAGGTTAATTTTGATTAATCTCGTTTCAATTCTTTCTTTTCGTCGGTCTCTCATTACATGCAATTTGTTTGTTTCTTCTTATAAATTTGTATATTTATAGCGAAATGATTTTAAATATTTGTACGTTATTGTTATTATATGTACACAAAATGTTGTACCGACTATTTTTATTATTATTTTCTTTGTCTACATCACAAGCAAACACGTCTTTGTTTTTATAGAACATATGAACTTTCCAAATGAATTGTGATCGATAAAATATGGATTTCTTTAATCAAAGGCATAAATGCATGTTTCTCACGTTGAATAAATTATATTGAATATCCTAGATCAGAACTGTCCAAAGTATGGATTACGATCCACCAGTGAATCGCACACTGATTTTGGATAGGTCGTGTTAAATAGTAAAATATGAGAATAGTTAAATGTTCTACTTAAAATTCGAATTTGTATAGAATGGTGACAAAGGAGATTCACGTCCTTAGTGTGTGATTTGCTGTGAAATTTTTTAAAATGAGAGTATCCGACCAAATAGATTATTTTCTCGCGTAGATTTGAAAAACGAGCCACTTAATTTTTTTTAAGCAAATGAAAAAGATTGAATACTTAAAAAAAATACACTTTCTCGTTTCACTAGTTTTTAATGAAAAAACTACCCATGCCTTTTATCTCATCAGTTTGCAAATTGTACGATACAATCTGATAGACCTCGTACCATTGGCGAATCATTAATACTCCTAGCGAAAAAAAATGCTGTTGGAGTTTTGCTTAGTTACAAAAACTTGACAGAAGTTGAATTAATTCCACTTTCCGATAACACGGTTGCAAGCAGAATCGATGAAATGTCCGAGTGGGTAAGAGATCAGCTTATCGAGAGAATTAAGACCACTTAATCTTTCTCCATTACTGGATGAGTTAATTAATATACAAAATTTGTCCCAGTTGATCGTTTTCATCCTTTTTACACGAAACAATAAACCTAAAGAAGGTATACTATTTTGCGAATCAATTTTTCGACATATCAGCTAGAAATTTTCGTAACTCGTGATACTTGGGTATGTAAACTCGAAGAAACTGCACTGGATGAATTGTGTTTGTATATGAACGGACGCTGCATGGGCAATGTGTGGTAAAAATAGTGATATTGTGACACGCGTTCTTAAATTAAGTTCGAATGCGTCATGGACTCACTGCAGTCTTCATAGAGAAACATTAGTATCTAAAACCATATGGGACGATTTGAAAAATGTTTCAAAGTTGGTGCTGTAAAAGCTGTAAATTTTATCAAGAGCAAATCGTTAGAATCGCGCTTATTTGAAAAACTGCGCGAAGAGATGAGAAGTTTCCATAAATCTCTTCTTTTGCATACTGAAGTACGTTAGCTGTCGAGAGGCAAAGTGCTAACAAAACTTGTTGAACTCGGCGAAGAAGTCACAATGTTTCTGAATGGATAAAACGATTACGTAAAATCTTTGCACGATGAGAAGTTTGTTCGAAACTCGCCGATTTGGTAAATATATTTTCCAAATTAAACGAACTAAATTTTTACTTATAAGAAACGGATGGAGTTAATATATTTATCTTGCATAATAAAATTCGAAGTTTCACCAAAAGAAAATTATTTACGGAAACAGAGAATATTAAAGATCGAAAGTACGATTGTTTCGAGTTTTTATATTAATCTAAATCTAGTAACATGAAAGTAACGACTAAAATTATGAATAAATATTCATAATATTATAATACGGTAATATCGGTTTGAATTTGTTCTCATTTCAAACAAAATAATTTACTTCTGAACTGGTTAAATAAATTACGAAGATGGTGATAAATTAGTGAGATACGAGCAATGTTTAAATTGTGTACGTATTAAACGTTTCGATAACACGATATAATATAATGTACGCAATGAAATTCTTCTTTTTTACTTTGTCTTCTTGCGTATATTACATTCTGTTATATTTTTTATTTATGATTCGTAGAAATATTTCTTTACTAAAGAGCACTCGACGCTTTGAAGTGGGTTTCGTTTAATAAATCCGCGGTTTAAAGGTTTCATGTATCTAACTGATTTATCACCATTAGTTATCCTCAAATTGTTAAAGAAATTACTTCTTGAATATTTTTCTACGTGCAGATCTCACTGAAACGAGTTCTGGTCGACTGTATTTTGAACAAGTAGATGCGTGATTTGTTTATAATCGCAGTATTTTCGCGTAGTTAAGATTTTCCAAATTTATTTACGCGGATAAGACGCACTCATTATAAATATTCGCATTTCCGGTCTTTATTTTTTCCCCATTTACCATTGCATGACTCTCGTGTATTCTACGCGAAACAAATGAAGCTGTACTAGAACCGTACCGCTGCGAGATAAAACTAGAGAATATAAATGGTGCACGAACAACAATTATACGTTTCTTCGAAAGACTGATTGTGAGATATTAACTGTCTTACGTTTTCCCGTACAATTACAGTGATTTACTGCGTCAAGAACGAATTCTCGCAACACTCGATCCAATATTTTACAAACGGAGAAATTGAAAATATACTTTACAGAATTGTTATTTTAGAATTTTCTGATAATTCAGACAAGTGATGAATACTATCATTGGTGAATTTATACTTTTGGGCGAGAGGATTGATGAAGGAACGAATCGGTTTGTAGAGAGCAAATAGAGAGGGATAAAAATCTTTCTTTTAAGTAAGAAATGATTTCAAATAGAAAAGAAGAATTTTTAAAAATGGTGATTTTTAACACTGATCGCAAAAGAAAAATTTTTACACAAAAACGCATGTGTCCATTCTAAGGAATCAGAAAATAACAGTTAATTACTGTGAAAACTTCTTCTATAGATGTATGTGTATAAAGTAGAATGTTGATTACCTGAACGTCGATTATTCGAAACGTCGATTATCCAAATTGCAGTTACTCGAATGATCAATTATCCAAACATAGAATGAGTCACATATGTATGTATTTAAACTGCGTATTTAAGAATGTTTATATTTTGAAACTACTTCTGGCACGCATTGTATGTACTAGAATTCAACATAGATAAAAATGATAGATAAGAATGATTCAGGATATAAAACTATTAGTGACGATAACATTATTTCACCAACACTTAACGTAGTGATACAAATGATAACACAAATGAAGATATAACGGGATATAGTAAATACTGGCCCATGTAAATACTTACATAGTATTTCAGTGTACAATGAAGCTGAAAAAACATTGAGTATTATATTGTAATGGGCAGAACAGCAAAAAGAAATAGATACTGTTTAAACGTTTAAATGTTAAAGGGAATCTCCAATTTGGCAAGAAAATATTTCTAAAAACATTAAATTTATTTTTTATATTACATTTCTCCTATGAAGTATTTATTATTTTACGTATAAAATAATCAACATTTGAAAATTGTTCCATTATACTGAGAAAAACTCCAAATTAAGGAGAAAATATTTATATCTATTTTATACAAATATATTATGCATCTTTTGATTGTACAAATTATTTTCTTATTTGCTATATCACAATCAATTACATCATCGTTATACCAATAATTAATTAAAAACATATTATGGGAAACCTCAGATATTTAATTACGACCTGTCTTGCAATATCACTGCTTAGTATAAATCAGTTTATAGTTAAAAACAGAAATGATGAATTAATTTTGTGTCTGAAGCTCATACATAAAGTAGGTCGATGTATGTTTTTGATTTTATTTTATTGTAACATTTTTGTAGAAGCGTCCTTCGGTTACAATATTTTTATTTCATAACATTCATTGTAGAGTATCATTTGTCTGTATTCATATTTACAAATCAATAATTTTTTTAATGCCATATATCCGTGAACTTAAGTACACCTGCGGAAAAGTCGTAAATATTTACGACATGGATAAAAGGAGATTCACTGGGAAAAATTGCACGAGATTTTAAAGCTTCTGCAGAAGGTGTTAGAAAGATAGTGAATCGATTGCAGAACATTGAAACTACTAAAAAATCTGTCACGATTAGAATAAACGCGAAACCCTACACCGATACGATTGAAATCAAAGTTACAACTTTCTATTGAGAAACTCAAATTTGTGTATAAATGAAAGGAGCAACAATTTTCTAATCGATTAATCAATAAGTAACCATATATTAACGAAGTTAATGCGCAAAAACGTTTGGTAGTTGGCGAAAAGTATGTAAATAAGTGACAAAATTTTTAGAAAAATGTCAAATTCAGTGATGAGTTGAAATTCAAATTTCGTGCACATAAAAGAAAAAAAAATACGTGCGGAGACGACGCGGTGAAGGTTTAAATTCTGCCATGATTATTCCAACCGTGAAGTACGGTGGTGGGTCTATTGAGTTTGAGGCTTTTTCTCGTTATCCATTGCAGGCTATTTACACTACATTCGAGGAACATTGACGGGAAAAGCTATATAAATATTCTACGACAAAACCTACAAGAATCAATTGAAAAGATGGACATTTAAAACTCTTTGGAAATTACAAAAGAATTTCTCAATAAAAGTAATACTCGACTGCTACCACGACCACATCAGAATCTCGACCTGTATTCAGTTGAACTTTTACGGAATCTGTTTTCCAGTTGAGCTTTACAAAATTATTAATTTATTAACATTTATTATACATACATTCTACGCGCACATAAGTAATAATAGTTATTTATTATTTCATAACTTATCAATCATTATGTGTTAATTTTCCTAATTTCATATTCAAATTATTCATTACTAAATCTAATTTTAAATGCATATTAAAATAAATTATTCAAATATAAAATTTAATATAACTGTCAATAGCAATTATTACTCCTCTTTCCTAAGGTTCAATATTTAGTGATAAGCAATACATTTTTTTGATTTATTAACATACTTTTCAAGACAAGGATACCAGACTTATTACACTTTCCCAAGAAAGCAAAACATCAATCGGATTATTATTATTTCGATCGAATGTGTAAAGTTTTAAGAAAATTATATGTGTTTGAAATCTAAATAAAATGACGTTTCATGTAATAGATCATTTTACATTCTGAACAGCTCGTATAACTAATGTATAATACATTGTAAAGATATTCAATGACCACCTTAGATATTCTTCCTAAAAGAGTAATAAAATTGTTGCGAAACATGTTACGTGTTGCTTCTCTATAGCAACAGTTTTGTCATTTCTCCATGTTGCTAGAATTACCAAAGACTTCCTAAGGGATTCTAAATAATTACTTCTAATTACTTCGAAAACAGAACATCATCCGCAATGGACAAGTATGAAACACATTTATCAAGCCTGTTGTATTCACTATGACATTTGAACTTTAAGGTGTACGTACTACAACTTTTCCATCGCATATCGATTAAATAACTATTGCTTTCTGACGATGTACAGATGCTTTTATACAACACGAGTACAAAATAAAGATACAAGTAATTGTGAATTCAAAATAAAAACAATCCTGTGTATTGTCTTGTCAAGAATGTTGAGGATAAAGATGATGAAAGTAGTATAATATTTTTACTCTTTTATTAATTTCTTTAGTGATGTGAACAATGTATTATTTTCCATCAAAACTGTACAAAATTTGTTTAAGAGAATGTCCAATAGTTTAGATAGTAACATCACAAGGCCGAAACTTTGGAGGGTAGTTTCATTCCTTAAACTTGAATTGCCGCACCTAAAAAACTACTTATCCGTTACTTTGGCCGCTCCACAAACCTGTAAAGTTTTATCAAAACCTCTCATGTCGATATCTCTTGTATCAATCTCAAATATCGATACCAAGTGTTTACCTGCATTCGTTTTCAGAACAGTTTCATAGATTATTAATGTACTGGGTAATCGTGTGACACTATTGGATTAGTCCCATTACCAGCACTTACACTAAAAATAGTGACTGCAAACGTAAGTATTGAACAAAAATACAATTTTATTTTAAACTAAAGAGTGA